>NC_092872.1:602614496-602914496 GCF_028372415.1 Notamacropus eugenii | reverse complement strand
ATTTGTGTGGGAAATTGTCTCCAACAAAGTTCAGCAATTTATCTGTAATTTATCATCTGACGTGGTTCCCTGAGTCACTGACAAAGTAAACGTTTTGTCGATAGTCACACAATGAGCAGCTAGGTAATGCAGTGAATAGAGTGCAGGGCCTGGATGCAGAAAGACATCTTCCTGAGTTCAATTCTGGCCTCAGACACTATCTGTGTGTCCCTGGGCAAGTCACTTTGCCCTGTTTGCCTCAGTTCCTCATCTGTAAAAGGAGCTGGAGAAGAAAATGGCAAGCCACTCCAGTATTTTTACCAAGAAAATTCTAAATGGGGTCAGAAAGAGTAAGACATGACTGAAGACAATTGAACAACAACAATAGTCATAATACATAAATAGTATGTATTAGAGATAGGATTGGAATCCAAGATTCCCTATCCCTAAAACCACATTTCCTTTCCTGGCAAACCCTACCAAGTTGGAAAGACCTTGATTGTCTTTTGTCTCAGAACAATACTTGTTGACTGACTGATTGACTAGGCAGAACATAGGTTGATATTTTAGCTGGGGTGAATAGCTACAATAATTTTTAAAACCTATCAGATTGTAGAAGGGTTTTAATCAGTCAGTAGAGACAATATCCACACTGACAAAATTCAAGTCCTTGAAGTATTGACTATAAGTGGTTAGTGGATGTCAATGTCATCCCAAGTGATTTATGGAAATGGAACAGGTTATTTTTCTTGTTGTTGTTCAGTCATGTCTGACTCTTTGTAACCCCATTTGGAGTTTTCTTCATAAAGATACTGAAGTGTTTTGCCATTTCCTTCTCCAGTTCATTTTACATGTGAGGAAACTGAGTCAAACAGGGTTAATTGACTTGTCCAGAGTCACACAAGAAGATGAGTCTTCCTGACTCCAGGTCCAGCACTCTGTCCACTGTATCATCTAACTGTTCCAGTAATTTCTCTAGTGTTGTATTAAAATTGTATCTTGTTCTGGTTCCTCTGACCACCACATCTACTTTTAGTCAGTAGAGTAAGTAAGTTTTATAAGTAGCCAGTATAAAGTGGCACTAGAATCTAGAAGTTACAGACAAACTGTCTCAAAGATCAAAAGACCATAATTTAAAGTTTTTTCACACATATGAACCAAAATTCCCATCCTGGTAATATGTGCCAAATCAGGTGAAAACATCGAGATGATACTATCAAGGTTTCTGGTCCTGTGATATGTAAATTGCAGACTCCACAACTCTGGACCAGCACAGCGTCAAAAAAGGCGGTGATAACTCTGAGATGACAACTTTGAAGTTTGACTGATAACTTCAAAATGATTTTGACATGTTGATTAACCCCAAGGTGGCACAGAAAGGAATTGGTCTGTTTCACAAGAAAATTCTGTAAAAATGAGATCTCAAACCCCTCCCCCTGTCTCCAGCATTCTTCCATCTCTCAAGGGTCCATGCCGTGCAGTCCAGTGCTCCCAACTCACTCATCCCCTCTCCACCCTCTTCCTTATGGTGCCTTCCTCCCTTTTGTAATGGGAGTTAAAAATCTTTCCCACCCATTGATAGGCCTCAGGTGGGGCTATTGAGGGAGGGTTGATTAGGGGAGGCTCTTTCTTAGGAAGGCCCACACACCTTTTGCTGGTTGCTAAGAAGGTCCTGAGTCAGGAAGAATTGTGCCCTCCAGCTCTGAAAAGAGTATATATACTCTGGGGTGAGGTTTTACTTCAGTACTAGTTTTTGGAAGAAGGTTCCTGTGCAGATGAGACTCTGGGCAGCCGTTTTAAGAAGCCCCCATCCCCATCCCCTCGGCTGTGGGGTTTATCTCTCTGGTAATGACGTACGTATGTACGTATTGCCTATGGTCAGGCAGTTGGAAGCCCTGTCTGTTGGTTCTGCTTGTATTTTCTCTTGTTGGTCTATGTGCTTGATTAAAGTGATTGTTGACCCCTCAAAAGTTGCTTTCCTTTTAGAAAAGCAGATCTAAGAACCTGTGCAGCACGCCTTTCTGTTCAGTTTTGTTTTTCTTTTTTTTCTTTTCAACTGGTGGGTAAAAGGGAGAGGGGGTTGAAGATAACATTTCACTCAAAAAAAGAAAAAAGAGAAGAAAGAAAATAGGAACTGAAGTACTTCTTAACACACAGGAGCCAAAGGAAGGCCAAGAAGAATCGCAGACAAGTAGGATAGCTTTTAAAACTATATGTTCAATTTATTACGTATTTAAAAAGAGAGGCTATACATAATATAGTTTAACAGTTTCGTGTACAATCCTCTTTTTCTGTTCTGCTATGTGTATAGAAATGCCCATTTTATTTGCTACTTATTAAGCTCATCATAAAGATAAATAAATAAGTGATTTTGAAAAATTCTCCCTAACATAGGTCTTTACTTCTGATAAATTCTGGGGAAATGCACTCCTCTTCGGAAAGATTTTACTCTTAAAGGAACTACATTAATAATGGTGTTAAAGTTAAGCAGTTTATGTAATACTGCATGTCTGCTTGGCATCTCTAACCATTCAGAGGACATTTCCACATGAATGTCTTCGTATCACCTCAATAAATACAAATCTGAATTCAACATATTTCACACACACACACACACACACACACACACACACACAGCTACCTCTCTAAACTTCTTTATTCTAATTAACGACGCTATTTTCTCCAGTGGCTCCCTATCACCTCCAGGATCAATCTTTTATTTGGAGCTCAAAGCTCTTCCTAACTTGCTCTCCCCCTTTCTAGCCTTCTTACAGCTCACACATACACCTCACTGCCTGTTGTACTCAGTGAACCCCTGACATGGGCCTCCTCATTGTTCCTCATAGTCAATACTCTATATATCAACAGCCATTTTCACTGGTTGTCTACCTTTTCTAGAACTCTCTCCCTCCTCAGCTCTGCCATCTGACTTCCCTAACTTCAAACCCCAGTGAATAAATCACTTTCTAAAAGAAGCCTTTCCCAATCTCTTTCAATCCTAGTGCTTTCCCTCTATTTGTTGTTGTTTAGTCAGTTAATCTTGCCTGACTCTTCATGAGGCCATTTGGGGTTTTCTTGGCAAAGATCCTGGAGTGGTTTGCCATTTTTTCTTCCTGCTCATTTTGCAGATGAGGAAACTGAGGCTTGCTTAAGGTTGTGACTTGCTTAGAGTCACACAGCTGGTAACTGTCTAAGGACCGATTTGAACTCAGGTCTTCCTGACTCCAAGCCTGGCATTCTATCCATTTCACCGCCTAGCTGCCCCTTCCCTCTATTTATTATCTCCTATTTATCCTATATGTACATCCTGGGCTATCTCCGCTCATCCTGATGGATATCTGGCCACTGCATCCAGATGGCTCTGGAAGAGAAAGTAAGGCTGGTGACTTTTTACCACCCTCACTCAAATAAAATTCAGTTGCAAGTCATGTTATCATCTCCCTGCTGTCATGGTCCTCTTCAAAAACGAAAGACAAGCCACCCACACACAAAACCTGTATATAGCTTGCTTGTATATAGTTGTTTGCATGTTATCTCCCACATTAGACTGCTTTCCCCCTTGACAGTAGATTGACTTCTTCCTTTTCTTCATATTCTAGCAATCAACAGTATTTGGCATATAGTAGGTGCCAGTTTATTTAAAAAAAATCTTTATTCCTTGTCTTTGAGGTTCAAACTTTAAAATCATCTTTGACTCTTTCCTTACTTTCATTTCCCATGACTAAGCAGTCACCAACATCTACGGACTCTTCCTTTGAAATATGTCTGATATTTGTCACTTTCTTTCTTCTCACTGCCAATGCCCTAGCTCTGCTTTCATCTTCTCATATCTGGATGACTGTACCAGCCATGTAGCTGACCTCTCTGGCTTCAGCCTCTTCTCCTTCCAATCCATCTGGCATACCACCATCAAAAGAATTTTCTAAAACATCAATTTTTTTCATATCAAATCATTTATCAAGAACATCCAATAGCTCCAGATTTTTTTAAGGAATTAAGTCCAAACCCTTTAGCTGGCACTCAAGGTCTTCCCCCAATCTTGTTCCATTCCACTTTTCTAACCTAATATCCTATTTCTTCCCAACAAACAACAGCAAACAAACTGATTTTTTCACTGTATCTTGAACATCCACTATTCTTCTCAATAGTCTACTGTTTTCATTTTGTCTTTGTATGTCCAGTGATCAACATAATTTCTTACTCATTGGTGGTGTGTAATAATTGTTTGTTCAACCAAATTGAACCCCTAACTTTAATATTTTACTTACAATATCCCTTTCTTACCTCCTGTCTTTCCAAATCCTACTCATCTTTAAGGGTCAAGAGAAAGTCCTGCTTATCATTTCTGGCCATCCCCAGCCCATGTGGTTTTTCCTTTGTCTGAATTTTTCTAGTATTTTTATCACAGTGTAATCTGAATGACAGAAATGCAAGAATGTGTGCCTGGGAACAGAGCCCAAGATCTCATAGTGCGTGACACTAAGAAACCTTCATTCATTGGAGAAAATTACCTTTGGAATGTACTTTCCAAAAGTCTGTGCACAGTATACATAGCTTGGTGATATCACCCAGTACATACTGACTCAGGAAACATTTTTTCAGCATACACAATTTAATTTCAGTTGTAGGATGACACAGGATTTTGACAACTGAGCTGTAGACACATCTAGGGGAAGTAGGGGAAAATCAAAGAAATAGCAATTAAGTCTAGATCATGCTGAGGATGTGAATATAGGTTGTAGAATCGAGCTAGCAAGGACAGTGGAGTGATGGGAACATGGAAAACACAGCAGGAGGCTTCCCCAGTGTTTCCCAAGAAAAATCACAAGCATTCACAAGACTGTTACTGTGCAAAAGAAATACAACTAGCCACAATGTCCCATTGCTCCCAAGGCTGCAACTGTGGTGAAATAGAAAGAAAGAAGCAAATAAATCTGTCATCCGAGCTTGCCTCTAGCACTTTTCTGTGAGACAGCTCATGTGTTCCTCTCTTGCTGTTTTTGAGAAATAACAGTCAGTTAACTGGGAGTCAACTAGCACATCTAGGAGACATTTGGGGACCAGTCATTTGGGAATGGGTGTCAAGGGTAATTGATACTTGATGCATATTCTCGTAATTATCTAGACATTCTATTTTAATTAAATGTCTTTGCTTTGAAATGCATGTGTCATATGGTTTGGTCTAGTATAGAGATTCATCAGTGAGTGTTCAAAGCTGCCTCAAATCTCTCCCAACTCCAGCTCCTTCCTCAGCTGTGAAAGTGTTTCCTAAAGCACAGCTCTGACCATGTCAAGCTCCTACATTAAATAAATTCCTGAAGGTCCCTATCACCCCCAGAATCAAATATAAAACCTTCTTTTTGGCATTAAAAGCCACTCTTTAATGTTTCAACTATTCTTACACCTTACACTGCTCCTCCCACCTCCTATCACGGATTCTTTGATCCAAAGACATTGCTGTCCATGCCAACACTCCACGTCCCAACTCTGGGCATTTTCAGTGACTATGGAATGTCTGGAATGCTCTCCCTCTTCATACTTGCCTCCTGGCTGCTTTGGCTTCCTTCAAGTCCCAGATAAAATCTCACCTTCTTTCCTTTTCCCCTTAATTCTAGTGTTTTCCCCCGTTGATTATCTCCAATTTATCCTGTACATAATTTGTTAGTACCTAGTGTTTACATGGTGTTTCCTCCATTAGACTGTGAGCTCCTTTAGAGCAGAATCTGTTTTACCTTCCTTCATATCCCCAGCACTTAGCATGGTCATCATTTCCCTGATGCCATGGTCCTCTTCGAAAATGAAGAACAAACACACAACCTATCATTGTGCCTGGAAAATAGTAGGTACTTAATAAATACTTCTTGACTGACTGACTGACTGTCAATTTGAATAGAAAAGTATTCAAACAGTACCATGAACTTAGATGAAGATGAGGTGGTGCCCATCAAAAGGACCCAAGGCTACAGCTACACTTGTTTTACCTATATATGCATATGTATGTATGTATTGACAAGTCTTGCCAACCATATTGTTTTGTGCAATACAGTTATATAGTATACATTTGGAAAAATTGTTTATAATATGTTGGTCACATTGTGCTGACATTTCAGTGCAAGAAAATATACTTGCAAACTCTGTAATCCAATATTCCACTAATGGGAACTCTCCATTAATTCAACACTTTGGAACATTTAAAGAGCATTGATCTTTTATGTCCATAATGATAAGCCTGAAGCCTGAAGGATTTTAAAGTACTATCTGAATTCTCAAAGAAAAATAATCACAGAATGCCAGATTTGGAAGGGACTCCAATTCAAACTTAAAGAAGAATTTCTACTATTTATTTATTATGTAACATATGAAATATTATATAGCATAAATCCTTAAGAATTACCTTTGGTTCAGTGTAGTTTTAGTGTCCAATGGATTTTATTGCATTCTAAGCAATTTTTTCCAAAATTTAATTTATTACCCATCTATAGAAACTTTCTACTAACTAGGACATTTGTTTCACTCGGTTTTCCTTCAAGAAATCCTATTATCTGGTATGGTTGGGGAATTTTTTTTTCCTGTTGATGTAGAGTGCTGTGGATGCCTTTGACTCAGGCCATACCATGAAAATAATAGGACCACCAGTCTCTTTATTCAAAATACAAAATGCAAATATCCTATCCAAACTATTGACCTCAGAATGAAGAATTGACAAGTTAAGTAGAAATGCTTCCCTTACCTTGATAAGAGGTAACTTTCCTGTGTCTGGGTCCAAAAGTAGTTTATGGGATCTAATACAAATGGCAGAAATTGGTGTTGTTTACTGGCAAAAAGATTTCAAGGATGGTTTGAAGCAGTGGTGTCTCATAGCAACTATCTTTCAGCTAACTGTGGTATTACCGTCACAGCCAGGATCAGTAACAGGCCATGATGATTTATTTATACATTAAGCTGAGAAGAGTCTGTTGCTAGCAAAAGTACTGAGTATAATAGAATGGGAGTGTCAAAGTTTTGGAAGGAACTTTGGATCAGTCAAAAAGATAAAGTCTTGCCCATAGTTCTTAAAGAAATAAGGAAGAATAAGCTGAAAAGAAAATTAGTCAGAGGGTCTAATGGAAATTAGGCAATGAATATTAGAAATCTAGCTGATTCTTCCTCTTCTTTATACTTCCCTTAATTATGATTTTCTACATGAAATCTTTTCAGATCCCCTCAATAATTAGTGCCCACTACCTTGTACTTAACAACTTGATATGTATACTTGTCATTTTCTCCCATTAGGATGTAAGCTCCTTATGGGCAGGGATTGTCTCATTGCTCATATTCATATTTCCAGAGCCTAAGACAATGTCTGGCACAGAACAGGTATTTAATAAATACACAGATGATTGAGAGGGATCCTGTGAGTGAACTTTCTACTCTTTTCCATTTATATTCTGATAAATAATAGAGCCCTAACTTGGAATTTTCACACTTGGGTAAAGTACCACCAACCATGCCTGAAGCATTTGGTCTAAAAAGTAGGTACTCTGAGTGAAGCACACACACACACACATACACACATACACACACACACACACACACACACACACACACATACGGAATGTTTGGGGAGAGGCACAGCTAATTGGTGTAGTGGATAGAGCACTAGACTGGGAATCAGGAAGAGGTAACTTCCTGAGTTCAAATCCTGCCTCAGACACTCACCATCTATATGACCCTGGGCAAGATACTTGACCCTCTTTGTCTCAATTTCTCATCTGTAAAATGAGCTGGAGAAGGAAATGGCAAACCACTTTAAAACAAAAAACTCCAAATGGGGTCACAAGAAGTTGGACACAACTAGAGACTCAACAACAAATGTTTGGGGATACATAAGAGTTAACTGGGAGGTGGTGAAACCATGTGTCTTTCTCTAAGCATAAGATTTGGGGCAGGGGAAGCCCTGCAGGTGGGATATACTTTTGTCCTTGAGGTTCTTGGAAGAACTAACTTTGGGACACATGTGATGGTGTTCCTGCTGCCTGGTTTGGATTCCTTGCAGTATTTTAAATAAATGCCTTTTTCAATTATTATAATATCATTTATCTGTGACTCCATCTGGTCAAGATGCAAAGGGACATGAACAATGGCCACGAGCAACAGGATATGAACTCACACAGATTCTTGTTCCTGCTGATAGAATGGAGGGATAGAATTCAATATAGAATTGAAATTCTAAAATTCTATACACTACCTTTAAACATTTTTACTGTTTTAAATTAATTTCATTTATATCTTCTGTTTTATGTCACCTACATTTCTCACCATATTCCTCTCTTCCTCCTCTCCCAGAGTCATCCCTTATAATATCATAAATCCCTTATAATGTTGTTTGTCCTTGGTTCTCAAAGAGCTCTTGACTTTCAAGTGAATTGGGTTCAAGTGAGGCAGATTTGTGCAAAGTCACCAGCCTCACTCTCTCCTCCAGAGTCATCAGAGTCCAGTGGCAAGGCATAAGTCAAGATGACTGGCAATGGCCCAGAATGAAGTGGGAGACCTTGGGCTTTTAAGCTAATGTCCTTCCCAGGTCTCATTCTATCTGGGCAATGTCCACTCAGTGATTAAATGCTATGTAAAAAGTGAGACAAAAGATGCCCTAGTTTGCCTTCACAAAAGAATCATTCTGGGAGAGTAAGGCCCTTATGATAAAGAAGAAAGAAAAAGAAAAAAATTGGACAAAAGTAGTCATCATGTTTCTAAAAAGTCCCCAAAATAGAGCCTACCAAAAAAGGAGGGAGGAGGTAGGTGTCTTCTTGTGAGGATGCTCTATGTGAAATTACTTTCGAAGTGCTTTTGCATCTTTAGCCTGTAGGGTTCCTCAAGGGTAGAGACTGTCATTTACTTCCTTTTATTTCAACCATAGGTTCTAGGATGCTACTAAGTGTTCACTACATATCTGAATTAACAAGTGAATTAGCACTACCAATAATGGCACAAGTGTCAGAAAAATAGTTTTTTCATCTGCAAAATAACAAAGTTGTACTAGAGCAGGGGTTCCTAATATTTGGGGGACCCTCCTCTGATGAAACCTATGAACCCCTTCTCAGAATAATACTTTTAAATGCATAAAAGGCATTACATAGGAATATAAAGGAAACCACATATGTTGGAATATAGTTAACACAAATTCACAGTTGCCGAGAATGCCTGGATTAGATGATCTCTAAGTACTCTTTTGTCTCTGATATCCTTTGATTCTATGGAATGGGATTAGGCTGGTTAGTTAAAATTCTGAAACTTCCTTGATGACATTACATTATGTAAATATGCCCAAGTCTATGCTCAGAAAGTAGTCTGATGACATTATAAATAAAGCAACTGATCAATGTTTCAAAGCACAAGCAGAGTGAAATCCTTTTTCAACCAAAGGTGAGGTATTTGGGTTTCTATATATGGATGTTCAAATGGATTGGACTTTTTATAAGAAAACAGTTGTCCTGGCACTGCTGAGCTCTCACCCATAAAGTAATCTCTTATACACAAATAAATCATGTAGTATCATAGCTCAAAATAGCAATTCATAAGACTGAGCAAAATGGAAAACAACTGATCTTTGACTCTGCTTATTCTGTCATCATTATGGTCAGTAACCCAGTAGAACTCTGGCTTATGATATGAGACAATATCTTCAACTTGATGAAGAGCTAGCAGTTAGCAGGGAGGTAAATAAAGATCAGTGAACTACCTAGTACTTCTCATTTGAATTAGAATTGAACTACAAAGTTTACAAAGAGTTTTCTTCACAATAACATTGTGAGGAAAGGAGAACAAGTATTCTCTCCAATTCTCAGAGAATTGTGACTTCCTCAGGGTCATACAGCTAGTATTTTAGCCAGTATTCAAACTCAGGTCTCCTGATCAAGTCTGGAACTCTTTCAGGATTATATCTGCCCTTCTTCACAAAACAACATGTCAAAGGAGTCAAAGGAAAGACAAGAAATGAAGGTCCTGAATAATCTACAACCTCAATAATTATTTCCACATGAATAATTGAAAGTAGAATATACTAACTTAATTATTTTTATTGACTAGAGCAATAAAAACCAATGTGGTAGAAAGCAGGTTCATCCTCTCTCTTTGCTGTCCTGAATTCTAGTGCTGAAAGACACCTAAGAACATTAAGATGATATTCACAGAATCAGAACCTCAGAGTTAGAAGGAATTTCAGAGACTATTTAATATTAGTGCTAAACTAACTTTAGCTCCTGTAGAGCTACAGGATCAGAGTACTGAATACATTATTAGAAAGGCTCACTTTATTGTTTTTACTTTGCTATGCTATTAGGGAATATGATTTAGTTTGGGATAGGAGAATGGAATGGGAGATTTCCAGAAATGATTGTGATGTAAAAACAAGATGCATCAATAAATTTATTTAAAATAATAAAAGAACTAAGATCATTAAGGTGATTTTCATCTAAAAAGTCTCTATGTTAGCACTATAAAAAGCAAAAATAGAAAGTAGAAAAAAAGTGTTCTTAAGTATATTACAACATAGCTATTTCTTGTATATTTCATTTTACAACTGGAAAATAGGAGCAAATTAAAAACAGCTTATAGATTACTCTCCATGTTGATCACTTCCTTGCTTTCTGCTCCTCTACAATATATTAGGAAAAAAATTTTAGAGGAGGTTGGTCTTGAGCCAGATTTTGAAAAAAAGTGATGGAAATAAGTTGAGAATAAGCAGGTGAAAAAGGCAGGGTATGAGCAAAGGCACAAAGAAAGGAAAAAGCAGGATATATTCAGTTGATGATAGAAAGACTGAAATAATTGGAATAGAAGGAGAATCCTGAAAGATACGTCTAGGAAGAAATTTGTGAACAGTTTTGTATGCTGGCTTACAGGATTTCCTTTTTTTTAATTAATTGATATGTTTTGTTTTTATATTACCTTTTACTCCAGATACATCCCTCCTTCCCTTCCCCCAGTGATTCATCCCTTATAACAACAACAATAAAAAACCAATGTGAAAAAAATCTGTTCAGCAAAACTAACCAACATATCAAGTGAGACTGACATTATAAGCTATGTTCCACATCCATAGTGCCCCACCTCTGCAAAGAAGGGAGGGAGATGCATTTTCTCATTTCTTTAGAGAGACAAGCTTGGTCATTAGACGTATACAACAGTTTCTTGAGGGGAGGATTAGAATTCAGTTTCTTAATGGGAAGGTTCTTTATTCTTTTCATTTTCATATATTGTTGTGATCATATATGGTGTTTTCTTTGTTTCTGCTTACTTCACTCTTTACTAGCTCATATAAGTCTTCCCAGGCATCACTGAGGTTGTCATATTTATTGTTTCTTACAGTATTTTTGTTGTTCAGTTGTGTCTGACTCTGTGTGACCATAACACACTAATACTGTCCATGGGGTTTTCTCAGCGAATGATACTGGAGTAGTTTGCCATTTCCTTCTCTAGTGGATCAAAACAAATATAGTGGTTAAGGAACTTGCCTGGGGTCACACAGCTAGTAGATGTTTGAATCTGGATTTGAATTCAGGTCTTCCTGACTCCAGACCCAACACTCTATCCACTGAGTCATTTAACTGCCCTTCTTACAATATATTCTATTCTATTACATTCATGTATCATAATTTTAACCATTTCCCCAACAAAAAAGTAGATTTTTTTCTATTTCTTTTCTACCACAAAAACAAAATGCTCTTATGAATATTTTGGTGTACATAGGATCTCTCTGTCTTTTACCTCTGTGGAGGACGTGCCTTGCTATGGGATCTCTGGATCAAAGGCTACAGGTATTTTAGTCACTTTCTTAACATAATTCCAAATTGCTTTCCAGAATGGTTGAACCAATTAAAGTTTCTCCAGGGATTTACATTTCTTTTCATCGGACAAGTAGTGATAAAAAAGTTACTTCAGTTTCTTAAATGACAGGGTCATGTGATAAAAGCAATATTTGAGAAAGATCTCTAGGCTTCCTTCCTACTCTCAATTTCTTAAAACTCTGATCTTGTGATCTTCCTGGCAGTGATCTATGTAACACTGATTGGAGTAAAGGGAGCCTAGAAATCTGGATACTAACAAAAAGGTTGTTGCCATAATTCAGGCTTTAGGCGATGAGGATGTCTCCCATAAAATAAAGATAATTTTCCCTAACCTGCTAATAAATTGCTTAATCTACTGCAACAGATGAGAGATATCCATGCAAAAGGCATAAATAAACATATTTCAAGTAATAAAGGCCATGCAGAGTGGCGCAGGGAAAGGGCACTGGACTTGTAGCCAGGAGAAATTAGGCTCAAATCCCACTGCTATGACTTGCTAAATTACTAATTATGTGACCCCCAAGCAAGCAATTTCACCTCTTTGAGCCTCTGTTTGATGCAAAATGGGAATAATAATGTCTACGTCACAGGATTGTTGTGAGGATAAAATAAACTAGCAAATTTAAAGTAATTTGCAAATTCTAAAGTGCATAAGTATTAGCTAGTATTATTAATATTGGTTTGCTGCTGCTACTGATGATGATGATGATGATGATGATGATGATGATGGTGATGATGATGATGATGATGATGATGATGATGATGATGATGATGATGATGATGGAAGGATGCAGGCTACTGAAAATTAGGATTTTGAAGAAGTAGGATAAAGGATATCATCAAAAAAAATATGATCAGAAAATAAAATGGACTGGTCACTTTGCAGAAGGAAGGGCTAATGGATGAACAAGCAGCTAGGTGACACAGAAGATAGAGTGCTGAGCCTAGAGTCAGGAAGATTCATCTTCCTGAGTTCAAATCTGGTTTCAGACATTTACTAGTTATATGATCCTGGGCCTTGTTTGGTTCAGTTTTCCCCATCTATAAAATCAGCTGAAGAAGGAAATGGCAAACCACTCTATTGTCTTTATCAAGAAAACCTCAGATGGCATCACCAAGATTCAGCCATGACTGAGCAATAACAACAATGGATGAACAGTCCTCAGGTTCCAAAAGGAATTTCATGAAGTCAGAAGAACTTGAGTAAAGTCCCCATAATATTGAATAAACTATGTTCTGGAAAACTGGTGGGCAAGAGTCTTACAGGATAGGAAAGCAAAAATGCTTGAGATCTTCATTTTTTTTTTGAGGAAATACTCACATCCCCAAGATCTCAGATTCAATGGAATTTTATTGTTAGCCATCATTACTTTTAGTAGTAGTAACAGTAACAGCCATAGAAAAGCTCTCCCAAAGACTTTTTTAATTGGTACTACAATAAAAAACATTCTCATACTCATAAAATTGGGGCATTTTCCTTGTCTCAATCCTTTAGAAACTCCCAAAGATATAGGGAACAAGTTCTTTCAATATCATATCAAAAACTCTGAAAATAACCTGATAGTCGGAGATAAAAGTGCTCCCTACAGAGGTACCTAATTCCCTAGAACTGGAGCTCTTCAAGTGGAAACTGTATGATCACTGGAATGGGAAGTGCTAGAGCAGATTCATGATCCGAGTAAGAACTGGAAAGGATTGCTTCCCTCAAAGGCTATAAATCTACAAGAATCTGAAATTATGTTCTAGTGATGTGCTAGAAAAATGAATTAAGGGATCTTCAATTTTTGTTTTTCATGCTGGCCTTTGTTGCATAGTTTATAGTTGTTATATTTTAGTAAGAACCCAATAGTAAATTCTTCAAATGGAAAGAGCAATGGACTGGGAGTCCACAAACCTGAATTCAAGTACTAACTTTGCTGAGATTTTTTGGTTTTAAGCATGACACCCACAGCATCATCCCCATTAAACATAAAAACCCAGGTTGAAGGTACTTTAAAAAAAAAAAAAGGTCATGAAAGCCCACCAATGGGTTTCTTTTTTTCTAGTAAGAGGACACATTTAGGTCAAAGAAAGGCGTGTAATAAAATAGCATAGTAAGAAATATAACAATATGATATTTCCTTCACAAACCTGGATATACTCTCATAAATGCATGCTTTATCTTTAGAAAGAGTAGACTGCCTCTAGAACCCATGGGGAACCTACAGCCTCTAGGCCACATGTGGCCTTCTAGATCCTTGGGTGTGGCTGTTTGACTGAGTCCAAGTTTTACGAACAAATCCTTTTATTAAGGGGATTTGTTCTGTGAAGTTTAGATTCAGTTAAAGGGCCACCCTTGAGGACCTAGAGGGCCACAAGTGGCCTCAAGGCCACAAGTTACCCACCTCTAGGCCCTAGGGAAAATATATAGAGGGGAATACCTCAGGGCTCATATATGTGGAACATACGATCAGGGTAAAATATAGGGAAAACATGTCCAGGGCTCACAGATGGGTGTACATGTAAGGAACACATGTGGAGGGGTAATTCACACCTCTGCCTAAGACTACAAGACCCCCAAAGTCTGATGTTTTTATGCCCTTCACACCTACTCCCTTGTCTTGTACGGTGTGCAATCTCTTCTGGGTGGTGCTCTGTAGTTCTCATGGTTGTAATGGGCATTTTTCTGCTGGGTACAAAGTTGGTGCCAAATGCTCCTCCACTGGGGCCATAGTTGTGGAGCTTCTGAATTCTGCTGTTGTCCTCAGTTGATGTTCTGACCCTTCCCTCTTAATGTAGCTCCACCATTTCTCTTTTAGCATAGAAGAATTATAGCAGATGGGAGAAACCATGAGAACAACAAAAAAACAAAACATAAAAAAGGGGAAATAGTCTGCTTCATTCTGCATTCCAACTCCATCGTTCTTTCTCTGGATGTGGATGGCATTTTGCATCGAGTTCTTTCAAAATGTTTTAGGTCCTTGCATTGCTGAGAAGGGCTAGGTCTATCAAAATTAGTCCTTACACACTGTGGCTATTACTGTGTATAATGTTCTCGTGGTTCTGCTTGCTTCACTCAACATCAGTTTATATAAGTCTTTCCAGGTTTTTCTGAAGTTCACTTCATTTTCTTATAGCACAATAGTATTCCATTACATTTATACATCACAACTTGTTCAGTCATTCCCCAATTGATGGGTATCCCCTCAATTTCCAGTTCTTGGCTACCACAAAAAGAGCTCCTATAAATATTTTTGCACATGTGGGTCCTTTTCCCATTTTTATGATCTCTTTGGATGCAGCCCTAGAAGTGGTATTGCTGGGTCAAAGCATATACACATTTTTATAGCCCTTTGGACATAGTTCCAAATAGTTTTTCTACCTTACCCATTTACTCCCCCATCATTCATACTCTGCTCTTTTCCCTCATATCCACCTAAACCACAATTTACACATAAGTTCTATACTTCCACACAAAGTTTAAGAGAAAAACTAAAGTTTAAGTTCAAAAGAATAGCTGCTCATTTCAAATTAGACACTTAAAACCCAATCAGGTCCTGTAAACCACCAAGATGAAACTGACTTGTCCAGAGGGTCAGGGCCATTGACATTCAGAATCCTTTCCTGATCTCTGAGACTCAGAATCCTTAGCTGGTCCTATCTCAGTAGCTCCATCCCAGTTAATTAATGATGGAAAGGAAATCTGTTTCCCAACTTGGTATAAAGAGCAGCATAACCAAGTCTGTTCCTACAAAGGAGCAATGGTGGAGAGACAAAAGGAAGAGAGGCCCCCCTGGAGGCTGACAGCTTGTTGATAGTCTGATCAGGTTTTCTTTTTCCATGAAACCTCCATGCCGAAAAGCAGGGTGTATTAGAAATGATAAAAGTCTAAACTATAGACGGTTCCTGTTTAGAAAGAAGCCAGCCAGTGGCATTGTCTGTCTCTACATGCATTCCCCTCTCCCCAGGGATGAATAGTGGTTCTCATACTTTTTGGTTTCAGGACAACTTTCCACTCAAACATTTTTGAAGGCCCTAAAGAGTATTTGTCATATTTGTTTGCTGTTTGTTTGGGTTCTATCTATCAATACTTACTAGATTAGAAATTAAAATGGATAGTATTTTAAAATATTTACTAATTTATTTTAAGTTAACAATGAATCATTACATGTTAACATAAATAGCATTTTTATGAGAAATATATTTTCCAAAAAATTTACTGAGAAGAGTGTCATTGCTTTACATAATTTTTTTGAAATTTCTTTAATGTGTGGAATGAGAGAAGACAGCTGGATTCTCATATCTGCTTTTGCCTTCAATCTGTTGCAATCTGTGGGTTTGGTTGAAGTACATGAAGAAAATCTGGCCTCACATGGATATCTAGCTAGAAAGGGGAGGAGTATTAGTAGACATAAAATATCTTGGTATTATTATGAAAATAGTTCTAGCCCCATGGATCCCCCAAAAAGGTTCCAGGGATGTCCAGGGATCCACAGACCACACTTTATTAGCTACTGTCTTACACAAACACTGAGGTGCTACACAGCATGGTGTCCCTTTAGGGGATATCATAAAAAAAAACTAGCTGTTTTTTTTTTTCTCTGTTGTAATTTTGAACTTTGATAGGTGCAAATCATAGCTCAATGAAAGAGACAGTCCTTTTTGTAAATGTGCTGAAGTTATCTAGAACCAGCTCCTGAGAGCTAATACTTAAATTTTCAGGGTGAACATTCACACCTTGGAGCAGCGAGGTGGCACAGTGGAAAGAGTACTGGACCAGAAGTCAGGAAGACCTGAGTTCAAATATGACCTCAGACACACCAGCTGTGTGACCCTGGGCAAGTCCTTTAACTCTATTTCCCTTGATTTCCTCACCCACAAAATGAGCTGGAGAAGAAAATGGCAAACCACTCCAGTATATTTGCCAAGAAAACCCCGAAAAGGATCATGAAGAATCAGACACAACTAAAAAAGACTAAACAAAACAACCTCAAAAACAGCACACTAAACTCTTCAAAAGTTCAGCTTTTGAAAAAAAAAAATCTAACCATCCAGATGGTCTAGGCACATTATCAACTCCAGGATATTAAAATGAATGATGTCTATGTGGGCAGCATTTCAAAAAGACCTTGAATTTCAAGGCAGAACTCCTTGAGGAAATCTCTTAATCTCCCTGAATCTCTATAAAATGAAATAATGATCCCTGTATTATCTATTCACAAGCTTGTGAGGACAGTTCTTTGAAAGCTTAAAATGCTATATCAATGCATCATTATTATCTTATGATATTAGCTAACATTTATGCACAGCACTTGAATGATTCCAAAGTGATTTGCAAATGTTTTCTCATTTGAACCCTATAGTAGCCGTTAAGATAGATACTGGCATTCTTATCCCTATTTTACAGATGAGAAAACTAAGGCTCAGAACACTTAAGGGACTTGCCCATAGTTATATTGCCAGTATTGTCAGAGGTAGGACTCAGATAGGAGTCTCCCTGGACTCTGACTCCAGCATTTTTTTTACCATCATCATTACTACCATCAGTGTTATTTCACCACAGAATCTCTTCTAAATTCCTTGTGCTCTTGGATCTTCTAAGCCAAGAAATGAATAAAATGCCTGCCTATTGACAAGACAATCATTTCCTTTTGTTTCTCCTTTTTCTTGAATGATGCAGGTACCCCTGCCAAGGCACTGAGGGCAGCTGATGGTGGAGTAGCTGCCAAGCTGATTACAGACTAATACTCTACAAGATTCCCTTCACTACTGCTCTCAAATCATTTCACTATCGAGAACAGCCCATTACAAAGGGGGTATTATTGTACACAACAAAGGCATTCTCTTCAAGAGTCCAGGATGTCAATGTAGAAAACAGGAACTGCACTGGACATGAAGAGCTGGGAACCCTGGCTACTCTTGGTTTGATTCTCCTGGACGATGGTTCAATTCTCAGATTCTAAGCAAGAAAAGTAAGTCCTTTAGGCAGCAATGTGCTGTAGGTGGAGTGGCATACTTGTAGTTAGGAAGACATGACATTCGCTAGCTGATTGTGTGAGCCTGGGCCACATCTAACCTCTCAACCTCATTTTCTTAATCTGTAAAATGGGGATGATATTATTACCAACCTCCTAGGGTTGTTGTGAGGATAAAAGAGATATTTGTAAAGTACTTTCCAAAATGCTTATAGTGCTATCTAAATGCTTTTTCTTGCTCTTGATTGTGAGGAGTGAGGATTAATCTGGAAGATGTGATGATGGAAACTAGTTCCAGAGCAGGAACGGAGTTAAAAAACAGGATTAGGAAGCCTTGCCAACACTGCAGCCAAAAGTCCTAATGAAGCAAGACAACAGCTCCCCACAGGACCTTCGTGGACAGGCTGTAACCAGGCCCTGGAAAGAACATCCCTGAGTCCTACAGCTGTCCCTTCATCTGGCTGCAGATCATATAATCAAATAGTCCATCTGGTTCCTTCAAGGGTCATCAACCAATAAGAAAAACTGAAATGGGAGAAAACTAGAGAGGAAGAAAAAAAACAGTAACCTAGAAATATAAGGAGCAGATGGCAGAGTATGAAGAGATGTTTGAAAAAAAGGATTTAAATAGCTTTTCTTTTTTAAAATTAATTCCATTTTTTAATCTTGAACTTAAACACCAAAAAAACCCACAAAGAAATTAGCATTTCCTTAAAACAGTTGAATACAAAAAGAGGATCATATATGAAACCATGAATCTCCACTTCATGCCTCTTGCTTTTTAAAAAGTATATAATAAATTCCACTTTCAAAACTGTCCTGTTTATCTTGGTTTCCTTCTGAATTTTCTTCTGTTCTATTATGTGTACTTTTTGAAAATGTGATGGTTCTCTCTCTCTGTCTCTCTCTCTTTCTCTGTCTCTCTCTGTCTCTCTCTCTCTGTCTCTCTGTGTCTCTGTCTCTGTCTCTCTGTCTCTTTCTCTGTCTCTGTCTCTGTCTCTCTCTTTCTCTCTCTCCCTCTCTGTCGTCATGACTGTTGCTAATCTCACCTCTCTCTCCTAATAACACCCTCCCCCTTCAGAACTGAGAGATGGGAGGGAAAACCCTTCTAACAAATAAGTGTAGTCAAACAAGGCAAATACACACAGTGGCCCTAACCAAGGACATACATTTCTTCCTGCACCTTAAGTCTATCTTGCCTCTGTCAAGGGATGGGTAGCATACTTCATCATAGGTCTTCTGGAGACATAGTTGATCATTTCATTGATCAGTGTTTTTATGTCTTTAAAAACTGTCTTCTTTTACAGTTTTGTTATCCTTTTGTAAATTGTTCTCTAGATTATGCTCATTTACCTCTGAAACCATTCCTTTCATCATTTCTTGCAGCAAAATAATATTCCCTTTTTTTAATATACCACACTTTTGTTCAGTCATTCCCTAACCAATAAACACTCATTTACTTCTTTGCTTTTTCCCTCCTCCTTTTGGCCCCCCATAACAAAATGTGTTTTGCCTACAATGATTCTTTCCAAGTATTATCTTTCCTCTTAATCCTTCCCCTCCATCTCTACTTATTTCCAATTTGTGTATTTAAATATGTTCAACTCTTCTTTGTTCATTTCAAATAAAAATGGGGTTCATCTGACTATGGCTCTCCCCTCCTTTCCCCCAGTTTTATAATTTTTTTCCTCTCAAGCATTCAAATTATGAGAAATAGCAAGTGCTACTCCCTTCTTCACCATTCCTTTTTACCATTCTTTCTCTTTTTCCTCTTAAAACTCTCAGAATGAAACCAATTCACCTCTAGGTCTCCTATTTTTCTTATTTAGCTCCCTCAATGCCCTTTGAAGACACTAAGGTTTTGAAAGAACACTGGTTTCTTCTCCCCCTACTAAAATGTTATCACTGCCTCTAATAAATGTCACTTTCTAGACTTCTCTTGATTCTTGTGTTTGTATTCAAAGATTCTATTCAGCTCTGGTCTTTTCATCAATAGATAAGTGTCTCCTGAGGGTAAGTCATTCTTGGTTGTAAGCCTCTCTCTTTTGACTTTTAAAATATTATATTCCAAGATCTCTTATCAAAAGTAATAAATGCTGCTAGATTTTGTGTGATCCTAACTATGACTCTTTGGTCCATGAATTCTTGTTTTTTTCCTGGATTCTTACAGGACTTTTTTTTTATATGGAAGTTTGGAATTTGAGTTATGACATTCCTGGGATTTTCTTTTGGAATTTCTTTCAAAAGGTGATTAGTGGATTCCATTTCTACCTGGCTTTCTGGTTCTCATAGTTCTGGAAAGTTCTCATTTATGATTTCTTGAGCTATAGTGTCCAGACCCCCTTTTTTTTAAACCATAGTTTTCAGGAAGCCCAATGATTCTTAAATTATTTCTTCCACGTATTTGTACAACCTCTATCACCTGCTGAGTTTTTAAACACCTCTGCTTGGTTTCATCAGGAATCACTTGGGTTTCTGTGTTGACCTCCACCTACCAATGCCAGATCTCCCTGGAACTCTGAAGTTCAGAGCATTAGATCTTTGGGGCCCTCTATGGCATCTCAGAAGAGAGAACTTGAGAACTTTTGTGCCCATGAACCTAGGATGTCTAGATCTGAGTGCTGGCACATCACACTACAACTCTCAGACATTTCCAAATTCCCCGTCCTGGAGCTTTTTCTTACCCTGGGGCTTTCTTGGAGGATCCTTGAGCTGCCTCCAGACACAGAGCCCTACAGGCTACCCTTGTCTCTGGCTAGGCTCAGGTGGGACTCAGAGGGTGTGAGCTTGCAAGACTGAAGTGGAGCTAGTTTTGCTGGTGTCCCAATTTGCTATTGACTATGAGTTTCTGGCTATTTTTTTTTTTTTTTTGCATTTCTGGGGTAGAAGTAGTCACTGCAGTTTTTTAAATTAGATTTCTTGATCACTAATCATTCTGGTTCAAATTTCAAGTTTTTATTGAACCAGGTATTATTGGAGCTAGAGTGCTATCTTGGCCAGAAGTCTCTAACTTATCCTCTCTCATAATCAGAAGCTCCTATGAAGAAGATTGGAAGTGAATAATAATATGTATTTATATAGTGCTCCACATAACATTTTTCATTTGATTCTCCATATAATGCTGAGATTCAGATAGCAGAAAAATTATCTTCATTTTACAGATGAGGAAATGGAGGCACAAAGTAACAAAGTGACTGCCCAAGGTTATACAGTTAAAAAGTGTCATAACAAAGACTCATTTCTAGGACTTCTGGTTCTGAATCTTTCTAAATGATTCATAAAGCAACTGATCAGTAATGTCATTTCCAAAAGCAGGCAAAATTATAAACAAAATGTGTCATACTAAAAAAGACCCTTTCTCTGGCAACTTTCCTCTTTACCCTCATGTTTTAAAGATTCCCCCTTCCTCTTTTTGCTAGGAATGGAGCATTATAAACTAGCATAAAAGTGTCAGTAATTTATTGTTTATCCTTGCAAGAGGACCAATGACATGAGGAGGGTATGTTTGACTTGCAAATCATTAGTAACTTAATGTGTTAACTATCCCTGACTCTGTGGCATTTTAAAAGAGGATCTCAGGGGGGGAAACTCTTCAACAAAAAGGAATGAATCCTTAATGATGGAATTTCAAGTCCTTTAGCACCTCGGTGTGAAGGTACTTACGGACAATGGCCTTCCAAGAGGAAATCATACTATACAGCAAATGCATTCTACATCTCTGTGTAAAATTTGCCTGATAAATCAATTATCTAAAGGGATGAAATACACTACAACTGCAATAGGAAGACTTTAGGTTAAACCCAAGCAAACTTTTCATGTCATAACACTATTGAAACTGAGAGGGAGAAGTGGTAGTTTTGCCTAGGACAGTGAGAGTACTCTGGACTTGAAATAGAAATGGCAGGGTTCGGGGGGGGGGGGGGGGGGGGGGGGCAGGGGGGGGGGGGCGGGGAGAGAAATCACCAAAGAAAGAGAGAAGTTGTATTGCTTGGGATCTTTTTTGAGTATTATAACAGTAAGGAAAAAAAAGGAATAAAATCTAAGTCTCTCCCTAGAGCTCTGTGCATACCCCTATTACACTTGTACTTCAGGGAATTTTAGTAATTCAATTCAACCAATATTTATTAAACGCTGACTGGATGCAACTGTGGCACAGTGCATGGAGACCTTAGAACAAGAAGACCTGGATTCAAGTTCACCCTTTGACACATATTGTGTCAAATTACCAGGTAATTTAACCTCTCAGTGCTCTAGGCAACTTTTTAAAACTATCAGTCACAGAGAAGTTGTTGATCTGCATTGGTAGATGAACCGAACTCCATCCAGGAGTCCTTTATACTATTGAAATTACAAGTCCATACCCTATCTCTACCTAATGTTCAAGGAAAATGGAATACCATAGACTCTAAAGAGTTAAATCTGAGGGTTATCCAATATATAATGGAGAGGTATAGGACAGACATGGGTAGATTGTAACACATTACCAACTAAGAAATAGACAGGAAAGGGAGCATTACCAACCAAGAAATAGATAGGAAAGGATGTCATCGCAGAAATGGGCAGGTCATTTGGCAAAAGCAAGGAATCACCGACAGACAACTTATATGTCCTATTGGTATATAGACAATGTCAAGAGATCAAGAGCTATTAAGATTTTTGTGTCATGGACTCCTTTGGCAGTCAGGTAACATATATGTACTTCTCAGAATAATCTTTTTAAATGCATCAAATATACAGAATAAAAAAAGGAAACCAATTATATTGGAATACTACTATCAAAATATTTTTAAAAGAAGTTCATAGACCCCAGAACAAGTACCTCTGAATTAGAGAAAGGGTCCAAGTCCATCACATGGATTCTCTTTCAAAAATGTATGGGAGGTTCCTTCTAGAAAATAATTTGGAACTGTGTCCCAAAAGTTACTAAATTGTACATACCCTTTGACACAGTAATGTCATTATTAGGCCTATACCCCCAAAGAAATCAATGAAAGAGGAAAAGAATCCATATGTGCAAAAATATTTATGGCATGCCTCTTTGTGATGACAACTAGAAAATACAGAAGTGCCTATCATTTGGAGAATGGCTGAACAATTCATAGTACATTAATGTAATGGAATATTAACGTCCTGAAAGAAATAATGAAAAGGATGATCGTAGCAAAACCTGGAAAGATTTTTATGAGCTGATACAAAGTGAAATGAGCAGTACCGGGAGAACAAGTACACAATAACATTGAAAATAAAAACAATTTTTAATGACTTAAGAATGCTGATCTACACAATGCCCCCAACCATAACTCCAGAGGGCCAATGATGAAGCATGCTATTCATCACCTGACAAAGAGGTGATGGAATCAGGGTACAAAATGAGACATAAATTTTTGTAGCATAGCCAACGTGGCAATTTGTTTTGTCTGACTATGCATATTTGTTACATGGATTTTATTTTTCTTTTCCTTTTTTCCAATGAAAGAGAATGGGAAGAGGTAGACAAAATAGACTCTTGCTGAGTGAAAAAAAACTTTAACTTAATAATTGAAAAGAAAAACATCTCAGTATATACAAGGACAATAGTTGCACAAGATAGACAGGAATTGCTAACTGAGTTGGAAAGAGATTACACGCACTGAAATCACAAATCCCTTGGAAGCATATACAGTGTGCTGTGCTAGGTGGAAGAAGAAACAGAAATAGAAAGGAAATTATTCCTACTCTCAAGGAGATTATATTCTACTAAGAGATTTCCGTGTGAATAGACACTGGTTTTTGTCTTTCCTTCTATCTCCAGAACCTAGCACAGTGCCTGATACATAGTAAGCTTTTCATAAACGATTATTGACCATTGGCTTTATACAAATTAATAAATAAGAAGTAATTTGAGGAAGGTGAGAATATTATCAGGTATGCAGGTCAGGAAATGCCTGGAAGTAGAGATGGTACTTGATATGATCCTTGAAGGTAGATGAGAAATCTGAGGGACAGAGACAAAGAAACAGTATATTCCTGGCCAAGGCAGCAAGAACTTTTTGAATGCACAGATTAATGGATTGTACAGTCTATAGAAGGGTGAAGTCACTGCACACAATTGCTTCCCAAGGTAGAAGAGAGGAGTGCCAAGAAAGCATTTCTTATCTCTATGGCAGCTTGAAGGACCAGATGGCAGAGAAAGACAGGTTCCTAACGAAAGAAGAGTACAGATACTAACATCAGCAAAGTAATGAAATGGAGCCTTTAGTAATTCAATTCAACAAATATTTATTAAATGCCAACTGTATGCAACTGTGGCATAGTGCAGAGAGGACATATTGGAAGCTCCTGGAAAAGATCTTGCACAGACACGCCTCAATGTGACATTCTGGTTTTCTTCCGCTACCTGTTGTCAGAGAGTTCTTTTCTGAAATTCTATCTGACCAGCAATTCTGCATTAGGAATGGCTATTTTAGATGTTTATTCATGTACTTTTCTATTTATTTCTCATTTGCAATCTACCAATGTGCTCATTTCCCAATACTCCAAAACAATTTTCCCATCATTTTGTCAAGCATCTGGTTTTTGTCTTTCTAATTAGCTCCATTTGCAACTAAGCTTTAAAAAGTTCTTCTGGAAAAAATGATATGCTGATGTCCTTAACCAAGCTTGTTTGTTGTTCATCCTTCAGTCTCAAAGAAGACAATGACATCAAGAAGGTGATTGTCTGGACTTGCACCTGAATTGGATATAAGTGAGGCCAAGCTGTGCAAAGTCATCAGTCTCACTCTCTCGTCCAGATCAGAGTCCAATGGCAAGACATAGGTCAAGATGACTTATGATGGCCCTGGATGCAGTGGGAGACCTTGGCCATTTTAACCTAAGGTTTTTTCAGGTCTCACTTAACAATCAAAGGCTAGGTATGAATTGAAGCAAAAGATGGTCTAGTTTGCCTTCATAAAAGAATCAATCTGGGAGGTGAAGAATCTCAGAGTTTCTGGTCAGAACAGACCCCAAACTGAAGAGTTCAATAAGTTGTCAATTAAGCAACATCTGCTAAGTTATATTCTAATAGAGGAAACAGCATTTATACACATAAGTATAAACAAAGTACATAGAAGGTAATTTTGATGAGGGAGAAAAGATGGAAAGTATCATGTAAGAGGTAGTGCTTGAGGTGATCTTTAAAGGAAATGAGGTATTCGAGGGGAAGAGGCGGAATATTATAAGCCCAGAAAACAGCGTTTAGAAAGCCATGGATGGGGAAGATAGAAAATCGTCTGGTTTGTTTGGATCAAAGACTCCCTTAAAAACATGGTAATGGATAATAAGCCTGGAAAAGAAGGTCACAAAGGATTTTAAAGCCAGAGGGGCGGTTTATATTTGTATTTGAAGCAATGTAGAAATGTTGGAGTCTTAAGCAGTGCAGAGACATGGTCTGGTCGGTGCTTTAGGCAAATCATTTTGGCAGTTTTGTGGAGGATGAATTAGAGAGGAGAGAGTCTGGCAAACCAATTACGAGGCATCTGCAATAGTTCAGGGGAGAGGTAATAAAGGCTTGAACTAGGCAGAGAAGAGGACAGGGAAGAATGAGCTAGATGAATTTTCCTGGGAATGTTTGATTTAAGCAAATAGCCTATGAGATAAGAGGGAGGGTTCTCTCACCTCCCGGAGGCTCTAGAAAGTGTGTTATTCATCCTCTAGAGTTTGACAGGTAGGGCCTTCTGTTCATTCTTACTAGTGGGCGGAAGGAGCTAAGGAATGACACAGGGAGTGTGGGCAGACATTCAGGAGTGACTCCTCCATCTTCGTCTCCCAATCTGCTGTAGAAGGATATTTCAGAGGATGGCCAAGAATTCCTGGGGAGGTCGGGCCTAACCAATGGGAGCTAGACCAGAAGACGGGAGGCCAGCTGTCTTGTCTGCGGTGCTCTCTGCCTCGGCAACTCAAAGTAATCACGAACACTGAAAACAGCCCTCTGTTTGCGGCTGCTGGTGAGTCTACTGTCCTCAATTTGCTTCTTTTCCCTTTATACCTCTCCCTTGCTCTCTGGCTATGTGCCCAACTTCTCAGAAGAAGTAAGAGTTAGTTGAAAGAAATAGATTTAGGCTTCTCATGAATCTCAAGATTTTTTATTATATTGTGCTTGGACCCTGTGTTCATGTTATAGCTAGCTATGTGATCTTGGGCAAGGCCTTTCTCTGGGCCTATTTCCTCATCTGTTAAATGAGGGGGTTACACTGGATCAGGGGTTCTTGTCCATGAACTTATTTATTTTCTATTTTGATAACCATATTCTAATATAATTGGTTTCTTCTGTAATACATTTATATATTTAAAAACATCATTCTGAAAAGGGGTCCATAGGCTTCATCAACTCAATTACAAATCGGTAAGCATTTATTAAATGCTTACTATGTTCCAGGCACTGTGCTAAGGACTGGGGATACAAAAAGAGGCAAACACAGTCCTTGCCCTCAGGAAGTTTATAGAGGGGAAGACAACATGCAAATAAATACATAAAAAGCAAGCTATATGCAGGATAAACAAGAACTAATTAAAAAAGAGAAAGCCCTGAAATTAAGAGGAGTGAGGGAAGGGTTCATGTAGAAGATGGGACTTTATTTAGGACTTAAAGGAAGCCAGGGAAGTCAATAGCCAAAGTGTAGGAGGAAGAGTATTCTAGGCATTGGGGACAGCCAGAGAAAATTTCTAGAGCTGAGTGACAGAGTGTCTTGTTGGTGGAGCATGAAGGAGGCCAGCATCACTGGATCAAAGACTGACAAAGGGGTCTATCACACACACACAAAAACACACTGATAACCCCTGGCCTAGATGATCTGTGAGGTTCCTTACAATTCTGACTTTCTATAAACTCTATGAACTTTAATCCCAGGCCTGGAAAATGATGCTTCCACATATAAATGAAGAGAATGCCTTGCTCTAGTGGCTAACATTCTGAGTGAGTTTCCATGCTTGAAAAGATACTACAAACTCATAATTAACTTGGTTTATTCACAGGACTGTTACACTGCATAAAAATGTGGGTGGGCAGCCAGAGCATGAGTCATATGGGTGGCATCCTACCATGACAAAAAGGAGTGGGGTGTGCCCAAATGGCTTTGTTAATAGTGGGGTAGTGCCTGATACCAACAGTCTTTATTACTGGAGGGGTTGGAAAAGATACTATTGATATACACTGCTGAGCTATTTGGGGCATAAAGAGGACTGTCTGGTGCTTTCCCTCCTTCTTGCTTTTTTCTTTATGTGTGGTTCATCATCATAGTCTTCTTTTCAGTAGCCCTAGAAAAGGCAAGAGAGGAGGAGAAAATGATTCAAGGTGGGAGATGAGACCATACTGATAAGTAATTAGAGAAGGTGGACGCCTACACAGTGTAATCTGAGGGCCCACGAGAAAGTTTGCCTGCCCCAAAATATCACTCCTTTTGGTATGAAATTATACCAGTAGAGATTCATTCTTTTGGATCAAATCACTGCTATTCTTCAAGAATTCTCTGTAAAATACAAATACACAGGATACAGTAAGCAGAATCATATATATATATATATCAGAATAACATACATAACTACATAATGTAAGAAAATATACATATATTACATAATGGAAAAGAAAACACCAAAAGAAAGCCAAACTCCAAGCAATTATAATGCTCAATCTTGGTTCCAGAGAATAAATGATGGTATATACTTCCATTCTCTGGACATAGAAGTAGGAGACTAAGGGTTCAGTGTTACAAATACTCTCAAACATGGTGACTGTATTGATTGTTTTCTTGATTTTTTATTTGTTACAAGAGATGGTTTCATGTTGGGAGGAAGTATTTCATAGAGAAATCAGGAATGCTATGTTTAGAAAAGATATAAAAACAAATCATCAATAAAACTACACTTAAAAAACAAAATACAAGGACAAAAAGCCAATATTCATGGGTATAGTCACATGTTAAACCAATGATAGAATAGAAGGAATTCATTCATTTAAAGTTATTGAGTCTCTACTATAAGCAAGGCATTATGGTAGGCCCTATAAGTAATGCAAAGATGTATTAAGATGGATTTCTGTCCTCCAGAGGCTTACAATCTAGTTAAATTATCCAAGATTGCTTTCCAAGTGACAAATGCATTTTTATTGGCATGAGGGTTAGAATTGAAATGGACCCTCTACCCCAACCCATTATTTTACGGACAAGGAAACTGAGGCCAAGAGGGACTACAAGATTTTCTGAGAATACAGCTCAATAATGAAAAAATTAGGACTAGAACCTAGGTCTCCTGACTCTACCTGCATTGAGTTTTCTATTACACCTTGCTAATCCAGAGTCTAAAGGCCTACTTCCAGAGCAGGCCAGAATAGAGCACTGTACCCTAGGCCCAGAAAGTACCACATGCTCACTGAGAAGTAATAGTGGGAGGAAATGACTACCTTACCTTGGAGTTCATGGGAGAGGAAAAACTTGATCTAATGTGTTGTGACCCTTAGATTTGGGGAAAGCAGATTTTTAAAAGCAGTAAAGATAACCTCGACTAAATTCTGTCTCCTGGTCCCTGCCAGACACCAAGAAAGGAAAAGGTCGACGCTCCTGCCACTGGCATGTAGGGTTTCACGCCACTTCATTTTAAGCCAATAGGAAGAACTGACATTTACGTGTTGCTTTAAAATCTTCAAAGCAGCTTACATTCATCTCATTTTGAATGTAAAAACAACACTGCGAAGTTGGTAATAACAGGAGTTTTCATGTCTCCCTCTTCCACCCACCCCCTTTTTTTAAGCAGAGAAGAGAGATTAAGATTTGTTTGCACATCTAGTAATATTCAGAAATAGGGTTTGGACCCAGGTCTTCCTGACTTTAAGTCCAGTACGCTGTCTGTTATATTTTTTAAATTCTGAATACCAATGAAAAACTCACAAAGGGAATGCCCCTCTTGCCACTTAGCAAGAAATATCTTCCCTCCCATTCCTCAAGGATGGCTTTAAGAGTGGTCACATGTATATTCATAGTCACTTGCGGGGGACATAGACAAAGGTAAAATTGATCAGAAAAGGCTCCTGTCCAAATTTTCTAAAAGCTAAAAGAAGGATAGTGTTCATAGATGTTTCCAAGCTAAAACAAGGATGTTGTTCACAGATGTTTCCAGGGTTGTGTAAAAAGGAAATTTACTGAAAATAACAGATTGAGCAAAGAATATTAGCAGTATATTAAAGGAAACACTTTTTCTCCTGATAAAAGATTTTGTAATGATCTCAGTTACCAAGTGGAAACATCAATAGCCCATTTCCCTATCAATTATTCATGCTGGCATAAACACTAATATCAACAAAAGCCAGATAAGTCTTTAGAGATCATTGTTCTACTTCCAAGGTGGTCTAAACACACACACACACACACACACACACAAACATACACAATTACACAAAACTAACACCTCACATTCCAAATACAGTCAATGCTCTACTTCTCTTCAGCATTGTACAGGAATGGAAAGGTCTGGTTCAAGCAAAAGCTGTGAGACCTTTTGTTGGGGAAATCATAGCAGGGATTCATGATCCATAAGGTCATCAGCCCAGATAACCTCCAAGTTTCCTTTCATGCCTATATCCTTCAAAGACATAGTCACCTCCAGATCCCAGGCTTCCTCAACTCTGGAATATCCATCAAAACATTCACCAGCTTGGCATAGCTCAGCAATCTTAAGCTGACCCAAAAGTCAGCTGCAGGAGCAGGCTTTTATACAGTTTTAAGTGGGACAAATCAGCATGAATCCTAACAGCACCAAAGAAAAGACTGATGGGAATTAAGCATTGTAAAGCAACTAATCACAGGAAAGCACCAAAAGTTGATCAGTCTCAACAGGGTAAGAAAATTCCATTTGATTAGGTATAAATGGGAAAATATCTGTGTTATGTACACATAGAAACCATTACAAAAATACAAGCTGGGATAGGGCAGAAGTAAAATTCTGAATCACAAAACAGTCACAATCTTTTGAAATCAAGTCCTAAAGGTTTCCTTGTTTCCACTATAGTGAGCTATCTTCAAAAGAAGAAAAAGGAGGAAAAGAAAGAGGAGGAGGAAGAAAAGGACCTATATGTCCAAAAATATTTATAGCAGCTCTTCATGTTGTGGCAAAGAATTGGAAATTGAGGTGATGCCCATCAACTGGGGAATGGCTAAATAAATTGTGGTATATGATTGTTATGAAACACTATTGTGCTACAAGGAATTATGAGCAGGATGGTTTGAAGAGGAGAAAGAGGAAGGAGAAGAAAAAGAATGCAAAGAAGGGGAAAAAGAAGAAAAAGACAATGCACTAGACCTCACAAAAACTAGATTGAATACAATTAGTTCTGCTTTAAAGTTTCAAGAGCATTTGAATCTTGCATGACTATGAACATCAGTTATGATGATATTACAGACATGCAGACATATCAATTCAGAGTGAGTACAATTAATAGAATGTCCATTAAATGCAAGAATACTATATATGAGGAGATATTTTTATTCGAACTATTGTCTTTTCTGTTCCTGTCACTATGATTCTAATAAATGTCCTATTTTAAATGAAAAAAATGTGACTGTTTAAGCTCATTTTTGCATTTGCTGACAGAATACATATTCTTCCATACAGATATAAAAACCTATGGACCCATGGTAGCAGGTAGCCTCTTTTCCAGAGGGACTCCATCTCTGGGATTAATGTGAGATTGAGTTCAATCCTGGGAAGCCTGATTTAGAAATGAAATGGAGTAAGGCTTTTTTTGTACCTATGGCTCATTACCAGAGCTCCAAGGGAAAATGTTTAAAATAAAGCTTAGAATGCCTCTTTCTGGCTTCCCCAAAATGAATTAACAGAGTCCCTTCTAGAAAGCTACTTGATTTACAAAGTAAATCAGGTATAAGTCAGCTATTTATTTTCTCCATCATAAAGGAAATGATGAAAACACAAAAGACTCATAAGAATGCATTAACAAACACTTAAAACATAATATTATAACTTAAAACAAGATATAATAATTCCTATTGTATTCCCATGGGAGACTGGCACTTAAAATATGAAAACATGAAACACATTGGTGGATTGTTAACAGGCTTTTCTCTTTCACCTCAGATCTGAACTGTTCAAGCAATGCACAAAAGGTACATATTTTTTTGTCAAACCAGGGCATGGCTTAGCCTTACCTTACTAGTAGTGGTCATCTTGTCCTCTAAAAATTTGTTTCAAAAGAATCTTGATACAATAATACAATTAAAGAAAATTGTCCTGAAGTATTAGAATAAGGAAGGAAAAGAGAAAAAATTCATTGATCACCACTTAAATCCTATGAGGAAAACTCATAGGAATATCATGGTCAAATTTCAAAACCCCAGCTCAAGGATAACATATTAAAAGCAACAAAAATAAAACAATTTGAATATGATGGTACCACAATTAGAATCATGAATGACCTAGAAGAGACATTAAAGAACTATAAGTATTGGAATACTATATATCAAAGAGCAAAAGAATTGGAGCTCTGGATGAAAATATAATGCACAGCAAAATTAGATATAATCATGAATGAAAGAAATGGACATTTGATCAACTCTCAGATTTTCAAGACTTTATTTTTTAAAAACTGAACTTAATAGATTTGACATACGATAACCAAGAGAAATATGAAAAGTGAAGACAGAATGAAACACAAGTTCAATCTCTCTCCACCACTATTTCAAAGTTTTACTTAAATAACCTTGAAAATGACAAGCTGCATTTTTGTACAATGGTAAAAATTTGTAGCAGTTCTTTTTGTGGTGGCAAAGAATTGGAAATTGAGGGGATGCCCATTAGTTAGGGAATGACTGAACAAATTGTGGTATATGATTGTTATGGAATACTATCTATCATGCTATAAGGAATGAAGAGCAGGACAGTTTCAGAAAAACCTGGGAAGATTTATATGAATTAATGCAGAGTGAAATGAACAGAAATAAAATAACATCATACACAGTAATAGCAATATTGCATGATGATCAACTGTAAATGACTAGCTATTCTGAACAATACAGTGATCCAAGATAATTCTGAAGGACTTATGATGAAAAATGCTATCCACCTCTAGAAAGAGAACTGATGAAGTCTGAGTACAGATTGAAGCATAATTTTTTCATTTTTTTGCTTTTTTAAAAAAACATAACTAATGTGGAAATATGTTTTACAATTGATATCACATTTCTTGTCTTCTCAATGGATAGGGAGAAAATTGAGAACTCAAAAAAAATTTTAATGTAAAAAATAAATAAATAATGTTTTGTTTTGTTTTGGTTTTTTTGTTTCAGAGATCACCTCCTACTGGGCAGCTAGCACCAGACTTAGGAGTTCTCAATCTCTTGAATTTATGTTATTCTCAAGTCTAGAATCATCCATATAAGCATTGCTATTGTCACCTATGCTCAAGGGGAGGGAAACACATAGCAGAAGAGGCAGATAGGGCTTTAAGATTCAAACTCATGTTCACCTGGATAAATATTTGTTCTTGCTGCTTTAAGAAAGCAACTATCACAGCTGAAAGGGAAGGGGGAAGTCTCATTCCCCCTCACAGGAAATTCAAAGGACAGAATATTATCATATGTTCAGAAGAGAGGAAGAAGAAATTGAGAGCAGAAGTGGTATCTCCCCTTTAATGGGAGAGTAGGAGTCTTCTTGCTAAGTGACCAATTCTTTCCAATTCTCTTTGACAAGCCAACTATATGCTGGAACCAACAGGAAACTTCTGCTTATTCCTGCCCTATATCAAGGGGCGCATCAGAATGGACCAGAGTTCAAAGTTTCCCCATTCATGAGGAGGGGAAAAAAATTCAGTTGAATGATGTTACTCACATTCAGCATTAAAACATCAAAATAACTGAAAACTAGGTTGACCTTCTCCCAAATATCCTTTATGCTATTTATCCCCCAACTTGATAGATTTTGAACTTCATTCATAGAAAGTACACCAATGGCTCATACAGTTATGCATTTACAATAACAAAGGACCCTAGAAGTCATCTAAGTCAACCACTTTATTATATAGATGAGGAATCTTATACAGAGTTCAACTGGAGATACCAACAATTCAGAAAGTCAGTGATCTACTTAGTGTCTAATTGCATCATAGGACAGGAGCTCAGAAAAGGCTAATGGCACACTTTGTGGGCTGAAAAAGTAAGTAAAGTAAGATTTCATGAATAATATGATATTGGAGGCTGATGAATAAAAGAGCTTTGCATAGGTAGGTGAAGAAAAAAAATATTCTTTCTGACAGTCTTAAGACATGTTCCAACAACTCCTTTAGTTAAATGCCACCAATGGGGCATAGGCCCATAGATGCCTCTGACAGATCTAGGTTACAGAGAAAGAAAAGAGAAAAAAATAAAGGAAGAGTAGAAGAGGATAGAGAAAACAGAAAGAAGAAAAGAACAAAAAAATGTATTTATAGTTAAAGAATTACCACTCCTAATTCAAGGAGACTAAGGGTTCTATTCAATTACCCTTTTTAATCAATAAATATTAATTATATTTTAGAATAAAATTCTAAAACATGGAACCTTTTGTACCTAGAATCATAACATTTTGGAAATCACTTCTTCCAATCTCATTTTTTTATATTTAAGGAAAGAGCACTCCAATAAATGCTTTTGATGCTGCTAAGCTACATCAGATATTAATTACCCTTTTTAGATTAATTCCTGATCCAATTATTAGATCTATCCAAAATTAGATCTATCCTGGCTATCTCAGGTAGAACCAATCACTAAAATTCTTAAGGTAGAGTCTCTTTAAAAGCAGTATAATACAGTAAAAGAGTAATGGATTTGGAGACAAAGGACCTGGGTTCTAATTCTTTGTTATCCGCTGAGTAACTGTGGGCAAGGCCTCAGTTTCCTCATCTGTAAAATCAAGCAATCAGAGTAAATGACCTTCTGAGTTTTTTGGTGATTCTAGATCTATGTTCACATGAGAGGGTAGATGAAGTACTGGACTTGGAGTCAGGAATACCTGAGTTCAAATTCTCACTAAGATACTTACTAGTTGTATGATGGAGCAAAGTGCTAAACCTCCTAGATCTATTAGAATGAGAGGGCAAATTGAAGCTAATTCTACCAATCAACACATGAGGAAACTCCAAAAGAACATGTTTCTGAAATGTTATACCCAAAATTCAGAACTTCCATATTAAAGAAAAAGTACTGTTAGCACCCAGAATGAAATTCAAGTGCCAAGGAACCAGAGTCAGGATCACAGACCTGATAACTTCTACTATAAGAGGAAATTCTGTGCCATACCAGTTAAACTATCAGATAATTATTTTCTAGAGCTGGGAAAAATGGTATTAAAATTCAACTGGAAGAACAAAAGGTCCAGAATATCAAGGGGACTAATGAAAAGTAATGCCAGGAAAGGTGGCTTAGTGCTACCAGATCTCAAATTGTATTATAAAGCAGCAATTATCAAAACTGCTTGGTACTGGCTAAGAGACAGAAGGATAGACAAGTGGAATAGGCTAGGTACTTAACACAGTAGACAAAGAATACAGCAATCAGCGGTTTGATAAGCCCAGGGACCCCAGCTTCTGGGATAAGAACTCACTGTTTGACAAATATTGCTGGGAAAACTAGATAACAGTGTGGCAGAAACTGGGCATAGACCAATGCCTGACACTGTACACAAAAATAAAATCCAAACGGGTACACAATCTAGGCATAAAGATTAATACTACAAACAAATTGATGGAGCAAGGAATAATGTACTTATCTGATTTATGGAGAAGGGAAGAATTTTTGACTAAAAAAGAGATAGAAAGCATTATGAAGTGCAAGATGGATAATTTTGATTACATTAAACTGAAAAGTTTTTGCACAACCAAACCCAATGCAACCAAAACTAATAGGGATGTAGAAAACTGGGAAAGAATTTTTACAGCTAATATAGGGGATAAAAGCCTCATTTCTAGAATATAAAGAGAAGTGAGTGAAATGTACAAAAATACAAGTCATTCCCCAATTGATAAATGGTCAAAGGATACGAACAGGCAATTTTCAGAGGAAGAAATTAAAATTATCTACAGTCATATGAAAAAATGCTCTAAATCACTTTTGATTAGAGAGATGCAAATCAAATCAACTCTGAGGTACCACATCACACCTATCAGACTGGCTAACATGACAGAACAGGTAGATAATAATTTCTGACAAGGATGTGGGAGAATTGGAACACTAATACTTTGTTGGCGGAGCTGTGAGCTGACCCAACCATTCTGGAGAGCAATTTGGAACTACGCCCAAAGGGCTACAAAAATATGCATACCCTTTGACCCAGCAATAGCGCTTCTAGGACTGTATCCCCAAGAGATCATAAAAATGGAAAAGGGTCCTACATGTACAAAAATATTTATAGCAGCAATCTTTGTAGTGGCCAAAAACTGGAAATCAAGGAGATGCCCATCAATTGGGGAATGGCTGAATAAATTATGGTATATGAATGTAATGGAATACTATTGTGCTATAAGAAATGATGAACAGGAAGACTTCAGAGAGGCCTGGAAAGACTTATATGATCTGATGCTGAGTAAAAGGAGCAGAATCAGGAGAACTTTGTTCTTTGTTGTGCACAGCAACAACCATAGTGTGCAAGAGTTTTTTCTCTTAGACTTGGAACTTCATTGCAATGGAAGGACTTAAAAAAAATTCCCACTGGACTTCTAAGGCAAAATGCTTTCCACATTCAGAGAAGGAACTATGGAATTCAATCGCAGAACGTAGCAGATCATTTTGTGAGTGAGTATGTGTGTGTGTGTGTGTGTGTGTGTGTGTATTGCCTTTTGGTTTGTTAGATGATTTCTCCCACTCATTTTAATTCTTCTACACAGCATGACTATAGTGAAAATGTATTTAATAGGAATGTATGTGTAGAACCTATACAAAACTGTATGCCACCTCGGGGAAGGAGGACAGAGGTAGGGGAGAGGGAGGGAAAAATAATAATCTAAGTTATATGGTAGTGATTGAAGAACACTGAAAATAAATAAAATTAATTTTAAGAAAAAGAGGAGATTCTGGAATATAATATTCCAAAGGGAAAATTATATAGGCTTATAAACCAAGAGTAACTTATTCAGCAAAGCTGAATATAATCCTTGGGCAGGGGGGGCAATAGACCTTTGATGAAATGGAGCACTTTCCAAGCATTTCTGCTGAAAAGACCAGAGCTGCATAGGAACTTTGAAATACAAACATTTAAGAATCAATAGAAACCAAGAAAAGGGACATTTATTTGAATAAATGGAAGATTTTGTGATGTAGTGCTAACATTCTAATAGAGGGAAAAAGAAACAAGAACCCCTTCAGAACTTCACTGTCTTCAAACAGTATTGAAGGAATTAAAGAAGAAAAAGTAGAGGTGGTAGGTGAAGTAGGACTGGCTTTATTCTAAGTGTTTGAAGAAAGAAAAGGGAAAATAAAAAGAGGAATATACTTGTGTAGAAGAGAAGACATAGAACTTGCTATTTAAGAATAATTGGGTTACATGAAAAGAATTTGAAAACATGAAGGAAGAGGTAGAGGCAGTGGGCATCAGGTGAACCTCACTCTTATCTGAAATGGTGGTTGAACACAATTTGTTGTAGAAATACATCAGACTCAACAGGGAAACATGGGGATAGGAAGGAATTAAAAGGAAGGATAATGTGAGGGACAGAAGTCACCAGCAAAACAAACCTTGAGACTTAAAAAATTCCCAATGGACTCTTGAAGCAAAATGCCTTCCACATCCAGAGAAAGAACTATGGAATTGGATCACAGAATGAAGCAGACAATTTTCTTTTGTATTATGTTTTGTTTTGTTTTATTGTTTCTCCCATTCATTTTAATTCTTCTATGCAACATGACTACGGTGAAAATGTATTTAGTAGGAATGTATGTGCTCAGGGAGGGAGTGGGGAGGGAGAGGGAAAAGAAGAGGAAGGGGAAAAAATCTAAGATATATAGGAGTGATTTTAGAACACTGAAAACAAATAAAAGAATTTAATAAAAATAAATAAAAAACAAACCTTGATTCTGAGGGGTGAAGACTAAAAGGAGAAAAAAGAAAAGAACTTGAATATAAGGGTGTGCCTCAGACAACTGGGAAATAGCAGAACAAATTATGATATATGAATGTAATCGAGTACCATTGTGCTGTAATTTTGAAATGATAAAAGAGATGATTTCAAAGAATCCTGGGTAATATGAACTGACCCAAAGGAAAGTGACCAGAACCAGGAGAACAATTTATGTAAGTGCAGCAATAATGTAAAGAAAAAAAACTTTGAAAGCCTTAAGAATTCTTTTCAAAGCACTGACCAACCATATATACCGACGACCTAAGATGCAGCATGTTACCACCTCCTGACAGAGAACTGATGGACACAACGTTCCAAGATACATAGTTTTAGACTTGGCCTCTATATGCCTATATGCATATGGTTTTACTTGTCTTTGCTTATTTATTGTGAAGGGTTTTGTTTTTTTTTTTTCAAATTTTCCCTTTCTCTTGACTTATAACTGGATAGAGAACCACAGTGATGCTGAAAGGGGGTTGGAGGAGGGGACTATAATGTCCAGAAAAGAACATAAAGCTCTGAAGGAAGCACAGAAAAGTAGGGGACAGTTTTTAAAGTGTAGAATCTCTTAGTTACTTTTAGTAATCTCAAACCACTATGAAATGGAGATTTGTGGTTTCATATGGAATTCTCATTTTGTATTCTGCTGTGTGTATAGTAATATTTTTGGAAGGGTGGGATTAAGTCAGACTTTTAAAAAAGAGGTACTTACAATAGTCTAGGCAAGAAGTGAAGAGGTATTGGATTAGGGTGAAAGAAATGAGAATTTGAGAATCTGAGAAAGAAAACCTTGGAGGAGGAGTCTTGGGGGATGATGAGAAGGTAATGAACTCAGTTTTAGATAGATAAACTTAGAGGTGACTATAGTACCAGTTCTATAAAATAATGTCCAAGATTTCAGTTCTGATACTGCAGGGGGAAAAAGGGGGTATGTCTAAAACTGAAGACATTGCAGAAAGCTTAGGGGTATTGGAGCTAGAAAATATGGCCTAGAAAAGGTGGATACCAACAGGAAGGTGATAAACCCAGACAAAGAAGGAACTGGAAATAAAGGAAATGTAAGGGATGTAGTATAGTATATGATTCCTGCTGAGCAAAGGCAGAAAGAAAGAGGAAAGAGGTAAGAAATAAGGAAGAGGTAAGAGAATAAAGGCCAAGAATGTTTAGGGGGGGAAAAAAAGACTGTCTAAAGAAATAGCATAGTTGGCTTTTGGAGATCTGAATTCAATTCGGACTTCAGATACTAACGATGTTTAACTAGAGATATGTCACAACCTGTCCCGAGCTTCACTTTCTCATCTGTAAAGTAGGAATAATGCTGCTAGCACTACCTACTTCACAGGCATGTTATAAGGAAGGTTCTTTGCAAAGGTTTAAGCACTATATAAACGTGAAGCATGAAGTCCAAATTCTGGAATGTCCAGCACTAAGCAAACACATGACTAGCTTCTAGTCATCTTTAACATACCAGTTTGTACCTACTACCCATCCACGTGGTCCCCTTCTACCGCTATTCTCCCTCCTTTCTCTGGCCCTTCCCTTCTAACCGCTTTCACTTCATGCAGTGTACACAGGTTTCCTCTAAAATCCTCATTAAGGCAACTACTGTAGATGTTACATTTGGGGGGTGGGGGCCAGGACGTCCCGGAAGTTGTCATGAAGTACCAGACTTTGTTTTTCCTTGTCCTCAAATCCTTCTGCTGGGTTCCTTTTTGATTTGCTTTATGACTTAGTGTGGGGGAAAAGTTAAGGAAATACACCTCAGAATAGAGGTGTTGGGGTTGCAAGGTGGGCACGTAACTCTTTTTTGTCCATTTAAACAAAAAACGTGAGTATGACAAAACAACTAAAACAGGAGGATAGATGCAGACTATCCCTCCGCCTTCCTCATCAATCTGACCCCAACTCCCCGCCCCATCTCTGAGTTCTCCTTCTTGCATTTTCCAGCTGCCACTACTCAAATCCTGGGAAATGGGCCCACACAAATGCCCTTGGGGACTCTAGCCCAGCCATGGGAGGCTAAATAGTTGGGGCGTCCGCAGAAGGGGTGGCGAGGACAGAGCAGTAAAAGCGAGGAGTACGAACGACAGGAGAGCTAGGAGGAGAGCGGCAGAGGAGTGGAAACCGAGTGGCGACGTCCGCGTAGCTCCGCCTCCTTGACCCGTGAGCTCAGCGCGGAATCACAGGGGAAGGAGGAGGAGCTCGCAGGAAAGAGGAGGGGCAGCAGCCCAGGCTGTGGCGATAGCCAGGGCTGGGGCTGGGGCTGGGGCTGGACTGAGGGAGAGCCCGAGAGGTGGCTGCCGCCTCCGACGCCCAGGAGCCCGGCTACCTATGAGCAGAAGGCTGGCAGGGGGCTACTGATGCCCCAAGAGCCCATGGAAGGCAAGGCTGCTGAGCAGAAGTCGGGGCTCGATGGGCTGCGGGCGCTGGGGGGCCCCACCAGGTAGGCGGTGCCGCCACTGAAGGGTGGGCAGGGAGTGCCGAAAAGCACGCCGCTGCTGCCGGGGAGAATCCCCACACTGCTCGGAGAAGAGGAGGAGGAGGAAGGCGGCCGCTGGTGGGAGCCCAGAAGCGGAGGGGGCTGGGGGGGGCTCTCCCAGGCGGAGCGGACCCAGTCCGACAGTGGCCGAGGTCGGTACCCGGGCGCCTGGGTGCTGGGGCGGTATCCGATGCATAGCCGGGAGGGCGGCCCCTTCATTAGGTTGCCAGTCGCATCGTTCGCTGTCGCCCGCCAGGGCCAGACTTGTTCTTGCAGCTGCCACTGAGACCTGGGCCGGGGCAGCCCTCCCCTGACATCATGTACACCTTCGTGGTGCGCGACGAGAACAGCAGCGTCTATGCCGAAGTCTCCAAGCTGCTCCTTTCGACTGGACAATGGAAACGGCTGAAGAAGGACAACCCCAGGTTTAACCTGATGCTAGGAGAGAGGAACAGGCTACCCTTTGGGAGACTGGGTGAGAGACTTCCCACTCCTTCCCCTGCCCACCTCCCCCTCCTCCTCGCTGCTTTTTCTATGCATGCTCTCCTCCCATCCTGAGGAAATAAAGACAATATATCTTTTCCCATCCCCGAAGCGAAGGGTCTGAGAGCCTGTTCGGTTTAATTCCTCACCCCTTCACCCAAACCAGACGTAGGGTGAATTTTGAGCTGATGATTCCTCTCTTCCAGCCCATCCTGAACAATGGGCCGACTCAGAAATTTACATTTTGAGAAACCCTGTGTAGTAAGGTGGAAGAGGACCCGACTGAGCTGCCCTAGGAGAAGGGGAAGTATTGATTGGCACAGTGCAGGGTCCGAACAGCAAGCGGTAGCTTTGCGTCTTGGGTGTTGCCTGCTGCAACGAGGGAGAGACTCAGGTCTGGTATTCACCAGTTAGAAGCCCTGAACAGGGGCTTTGCGCAGCATCCAAGGTAATAAATTATGTCCCTAGCTTTATTTCTTAAAAAAAAAAAAAGAAAAGAAAAAGAAAAGTTTTTCCTGGGTTTCAAAAAAAAAAATCAGTTCTAATAGTCATTCATGGTTGGCAACAAAACTGGGCAGTCATTCTGCAGCACCGACAAACCCCCTTTCAACTTGGACCTGGTATTTCATTCACTCTTCAGCTCTTGGAAATATTCTGCTGAGTGATTCTCTTTTTTTTGAATTCCTAGTGAAGTAGTCTATTTAGGATTATTGTCTCTTTAAGGCTGAAAAATCCATCAATGGAAGACTTAGTTAAATTGTAATGAGATAGGAAAGTAACAGCTGGACTCAAAAAATGACACTAATGAACCAATGTAGTAAAAAGAGTGTACAGTTGGTTAGAGTATCACATTTAAATTTTTCTTTTTTAAAAATATGTTGACCAAATTATTCAGTGAAAGCAGATTTTTTATGAATTTAAGATACAGGATAGATCTGACCCCAAAATGAAACAAGACCCAAAATGACTACTGTCAGCTTAGTACTTAATCTTTTCCTTTCATTCTCCTCTGAATACTTTGAACAAAGTAGTCATATAACTTGTATAACATATGTTCATTCTTCCTTTTGAGTGTTTAGCCTGAGTCAGTATAATCCATCCATTCATCTTTTCTGAAGGCGTGGGCATGGACTATATTCAATCAATATAATTTTTTAAAACCTTTTATCAGCGTGCTTGTTAATAATTTTAGTATTTGACATGTTTAGCTTATGTGACTATAGAACTGTCCAGTTCTTTCCATGTTCAGTTTCTTGTAGTACTAAACAGCAGGTTACCACCATGTGAGTAAAAGGTAATTTTAAAGATGAAAATAGCCCATGTAATAGAATCAGGTTGCAATGTATTATTTGTATATGTCTTAAGCATAAAGGTTACAAGTTCTTTATAAAGACTGAAATTGTAACATTATTCTTTGAAAGGAGAGAAATGGAGTCTTCAAATTATAGGTCATTTAAAAAAATTAATACAAAGTAACTTTAGAACTTTTTAGAATTTGGACATCTGGGTGAAAAAGAACTTGGAAACAGATATTCAATTTTGTACGTTGGAGTTTATATATATCAAAATTAGCCCAAGTTCCAAAGAACTGAGTTATCACTCTTACTGCAACACTCTCCCTCTGATTTGGCTCATTGTCACCTTCCCTCTGAGAGATAAATGGAAGTGAGTTAGCTTTTAAATGGGCCAAGATGACTTTGTTAGCCTGATGACTAGCATTTTGCTCTTGTAGATAATGTGTTTTCCTAGGTGGTTATTAACAGAATTTGAAGAAGTAGAATGACCATGTGTTTAATACCTAATGGGAGTGACAGATCTAAGCCAGATGTCATTTAAAGAAGTCTACATGGGCTGAGTAGAAAGGTAGCTACTCTTCTTTACTTGGCTTATGTCTGCTCTTTATTGTCAGTATTCTTGTGAAATGAGGTAGGAGGCAAGTAATTTCATTCTGTTTTATAGAACCACATACACATCCTTTGCTTACATCTGCTCTAGTCTGTTTTGTGTTTTCACAGTAAAAAAAAAAAAAAAGCATGGAGCTGCATAGATATATATTCAGTTTAGCAATCTAGCTGACTTAGGTCATATCAACTGCCATGCCTAAAGTGATAGAAAAAATCTTTTTTTATCAAATTCCTCAGCCTCAGAAACCTTTGGCAGGGGATGGAAAAGATGTGGCATGACATCTGATTCATCTTCTGGTGTCTTGGAAGCTCACATCAAAAATTTACTGAGAAGAACTTTAAGTAGATGCATGAAGCATTTATTAGGCATTTAATAGGCATTTATTATGTGCAAAGTATAATGCTAAATTCTGGAGATACAAGTTTTAAAAAGTAAGATGATCTCTGTTCTCAATGATCTCCAATTCTAACTGGAGGGGGCGGGGGGAACAAAACATATGGAAGGTTTCAGCTGCAAATAGATAGAAATACCCCCCTGGTCCTTAGGGTGCAGCAGCAAAATTGTTTTGTGAAGTTTGTATTCAGTCAAAGGGCCACACTTAAGGCCCTAGATGGTCACATGTGGCCTCAAGGTCGTAGGTTCCCCACCCTGCTCTAGGTCATGAAAAACTGTCCTGACAGCCTCACAGTTTCTATAAGGAAAAACAACTTTCTTTATAGCTGTTTTTGTATTAATTGTGTAGATGCCTAAAATGGCCCCTCAAACGATAGTTGTATGCAATACAGAAGAGTCATTAACTCTTCTTTAATGACTCTTCTTTAATGTCATTTTCACTGATAAAATCATAATAGAGTAATATTAAGTGACTAGATGGGAAATTTTTAATTAATTTAAACCAAGACATTTTCTAGCATACCTATCTAGAGGTATGGCATAAAGCCACAGAGAGTTCATTTGTATATGATTTTTCTGTATCTCTTCTCAGACAGTTTTCAAGTTAAAATGCACTTACTGATATTTGTAGGGCTCCCAGATTTTTGTATTTTATTTTGCTTACAGTGATGCTGAAGAGGCAGCATGACCACAGTGCTGAACTTGGAGTCAGTGAAACCTGGTTCAAATCCTGCCTCTGAGAATTACTAGCTGTGCAGTCCTGAGCAAATCACTCAACTTCTGCCTATCTAAGGCAACTCCCTAAGTCATAGATTATGTGGCAGTTCCTTCTGCTGATGAAATCACAGAGCCTTCATTCATTCTCCTGGTACTCAAGTCTAGTGATGCTAATACTTCCTGTCTTCTTAAGGAATATAAGTCCAGTAGACGAAGTATGACAGATGAACTGGAGGAGGGGAGGGGAAGAGAGTGGTGGCCAGAAGATCTGCTAGGAGGCTATTGATGTGGGTAGAAATGAAGGCCTATCCCAGGATGGTAACAGTAGGAAGTAGAGAGAAGGCTATGACCATATACTGTAGTAGATAGAGCATTGGGTTTGAGTCAGAGGACCTTGTTTTGAATCCATGCTCTACTACCAACTCCTTGTATGACTTTGGGAAAGTCACTTAATATTTCTGGACCTCAGTTGTTCATCTGTAAAATGAAAGTGTTGAGTTAGGCAATTTCTAAGGTCCTGGGTAGTCCTAAATCGACTGCCTACAACTATCCTTTGGGGGCCATTTTAGGCATCTACACAGTTAATACTAATACAGCCATAAAGAGAGTTGTTTTTCCTTATAGATACTGAGAGGCCATCAGGACAGTTTTTCATGACCTAGAGCAAGGGTGGGGAGCCTACGGCCTTGAGGCCACATGTGACCCTCTAGGGCCTCAAGTGTGGCCCTTTGACTGAATCCAAACAAAGCCAAGTTTGGATTCAGTCAAAGGACCATACTTGAGGCCCTAGAGGATCACATGTGGCCTCAATGCCACAGGTTCCCCACCCCTGATCTAGAGGAAGTAGTTCTGAAGTTGAGGTAGCTAATATGTAGTTTTTAATTCAGGCACTTTTAAACCCAGAGGAAAACATAAACCTCTCCTTGGAGTAGAATGAAGTGAAAAGTAACTCCTCTAAGTTAGAGAGCTTCTTGTCAGTTCTTTTAGTATCCCCAGTGGAGCTTGGATGACCTCATGTCTGCTGAAGATAAACAGGATGCAATTAGATAAGAGGCTGGTGGGAAACTAGGGGAAAAAATTTTACATCAAATTAGAGAAATAGCTGAATTTGGGTCTGGCTTCACTTTTAAGTGATTATTAAATCTCCATTGGGTCCATAGCACTGGATAAAAGTCGGCATGGACTAGTAGACAGAAGAGGAGTTGGAGCCTGAGGACCTAGGCTGGGTCCCTGACAGTGCTATTTATTTCACTCCAAGAAATATTTAATAAGCATGTAGTGTGTGCAAGGCACCTTGCTAGGTCCTAGATGAAAAACAGTCTCTACCCTCAAGGAGCTTAGAGTCTGCTGGGGGAATACTAACTGTGTGACCTTGGAGACAAGACTTCTGATTCTTATGGGAATCATAGTGGTTGCCCCACCTCCTTAGAGGGTTGTAAGAGTCAAGTGAAATAAATTGTGAAACACATTGTAAATCTTAAACACACTGTACACATATATGCAATTGCTATTATTATGGGGGAAGAAAGCATGATTGTGAATTTTGGAGGAAAAAAAAAAGAAGGTTATTTTCTCAAAAATGTATGACCCTAAGAGAAAATTAAAATATGTGTATACACTGAATCCAATAAGAAGATATGACTATTGGTCCAATAGGATGTGTTACCCAAATATGTGTTAGTTTGTAACAATAATTCATGTTTTGATTTTTGAAATTATTTCACCGAATTTGAGAATTTCTGAGAAAGAAGGGGTTTCAGCAACTGTCTCACTCAGCCTGTATCTGAAAAAGAGTCCCCTCCCCAGTGTTGGAGGGAACCAGACAGGTGGTCAGCCAGCCGCTGCTTGAAGATTTCCATTTCCTGAGACGGCCCATTCCACTTTGGGATACTGCTGATTATTAAGAAATTTTTCAGCATGTCAAACCTAAATTTTCCTCTTTTCAAGTTACTCTTGGCTCTGATTCTTCTTTTACTTGTTGTTGAGTTGTTTCAGATATGTTCAACTCTTCATGACCCCATTTGGGGTTTTCTTGGCAAAGATACTAGAGTGGTTTGCCATTTCCTTCTGCAGCTCCTTTTCTATATGAGGAAACTAAGACAAGCAAGGGTGAGTGACTTGCCCAAGGTCATATACCTAGTAAGTGTCTGAGGTCAGATTTGAACTCATGAAGATGGGTCTTCTTGACTCCCAGTCTGGCACCCCATCCAATGTACCACCTAACTGCCTCTTTCACATGACAGCCTTTTAGATACTTGAAGACAGATATTGTGTCCCCCTTCCTTAGACATCTTTTCTTTAGAAGTGCCTACTAGTCTCTTCTTAATTACAAAATTGAATTAATGTTCATTTTCCCTTTGCACAAGTGGCTCAGGAATATAGCATACTTATACAAATAACAGTTGCTAATCCTCTGTTAAGCAAGTTGGACTTACGGTTTTCAGTGCGAACTAAATTTTTTGGAGTGCACACTAGGCTTACAGCGATGAAGATGAAAGAATCGACCTAGCACTTCAGGTTACCATTGAAATTGAGGGACCAAAAACAGCGTGGTTGGAACAATAAGGAAAGTATAAGAACATAAACAGAAAAACTGAAATCAGAATATCAACAATACTGTGAACATAAGTTCTGAATTTCACCCAAGACAGGTGGAAGAGAGGATCAAGGAAGACTTTGTGCAAAAGGTGAGCTTGTACAGAAATCAGAGAGAAATAAAGAATGCTAATGAGATTGTGGTTAGTGGGAGAAGAATAACTCATAGACATTAGAAATTCTATGAGCAAAGATCTTACCAGTGATACGTTTAAAGCTTAGAAGTTTTGAGCCTCATTTCTTCATCCGCAAACTGAGGGGGTTAAGTTAGATGAACTCTCATGTCCCTTCCATCTCTAAAGCTATGATCCAATAATCCTATTAACATGTTTTTTTTTTCTTTTCTGAGGAGGCTTTTAAAAAATGTTATCTTAAATTATAATATTTCACATTTATATGGTGCTCTTAGGTTTCCAAAGCACTTTACAGATATCCCCCTTTGATCCTCGCAGCAACAATCTGAAATTATTATCTTCCTTTTACAGATGTATAAACCAAGGCTGAGAATGTTTACATGACTTTTCAAGATCATAGTTAGAGTCAAAGGCAGATTTTCTGAATTCCAAGGCTGTCATTCTAGCCACTATACCAAAGACAAGTTAGTTTTTATAAGAATGCTCATTTAAATCCCAAATCAAGAGATTATCAATGCTGTATCAGCTTTTCCCTGAATATGACCAGATTGGGTTCTGCTTTGGGTATTTTCTTAGGTTTATTTTTCTTTTCTTGTCAATTTCACTTACACACAAGGCAGGCAGTGACAACTTAGTTACTCTTCTTACAGGGAATTAAGGAAATGAGAAGAGGAAAATAAAAGCCTTATTTGGATTCTGGTTAATTCTGTCCCTTAAAGCAGTGGTGTTGAACTCAATTAGAAAGGGGTCCTTGAGGCTACATATTGACTTAGAAAACCACAAATAAACATTGTGTTTTATTTTTATTTATCTTGCTAAACATTTCCCAATTACATTTTAATCTGGTTCAGGCTGCACTTGGGAGTGGATACAAGTTTGACACCTCTGCTATAAAGAGGAAGAGAGGTAAGAGAGGAAAGGAATATACATCTCTATAGCACCTACTATGTGCTAAGTGATTTTTATATATTACCCCATTTGATCCTCACAACCACCTTATGAGGTAAGTGCTATTGTAATCCCCATTTTACAGTTGAGGCAAGCAAAAGTTAAGTGATTTGTTCAGAGTCAGATGTCGTTAAGTGTCCAAAGTCAGATTTGAGCTCAGTTCATCCTGACTCCAGGCCTAGCACTCTATCCACTGAGCCACCAATTACCAAAAACCAGTAAAAGAGAGGTTGTATCCATTAGACAATCTCATTGCTACTTATTATCAGAATCCAAGGATAATTTAAGGTATCATCACATGAGAGGGTTTGTGGGATCCCTCTGACCTTGAAGATTATTCTGATTGGGGCTAGAATTGAGATTTGTCTCCCAAGGGCATGGTCTGTGCTAGTGACCTGAACAAAATAATTATTCCTGCAGGCTAGCCCTGGACTGAGGACAAGTAGGAAAGCCATTGGTGGGAAAACATATTGGTTACTAACTCCTGCTGCTTAACATAGCACGTGTGCAATTTAGCAGTTAACAGCCTTGTGGTGCTTCACCATGTACTCTGCTTTGCAAATCACATTGTTCCCTTAGCTCGTGGGAAATGATCCGACTGTTCTTCTGACAGGTGTCCAATGTATCTGATCCCTGTGGCCAGCTAGAGGACCAACTGCAGAATTCCTGGGCTTAAAGCAGACCAGAGCTAGCTGGGAGCCTGGAAGCGGGTCAGGGTTTTAAAGTCCCATTAATTTTCTATCTCCCAATTGTCTTGGCTAGCAGGCATTCCAGTAACAGTGGTTAGGGGGTTTGGAGGTGAGATTTGTGAAGTATAAAGAAAACAGGTGTGTAATATAAATTTTACCAGACTAGTGTTTCGTCAGCAAATGAGTGAATGTGTGGCGGTTTAATGACAGACTAATTCATTGATGTCATAATTAAGCGTATATTTTCTTAGTATTCTAAAAACCAGTTTCCTTTCTTGTTTACTTGTCAGTGTAGTAGAAAGAGCACTGACCTAGGACTGTGACCTAGTTCTAGTCTTGGCTGTGCTATTAAATTACTTTGTGACTTACCAATCACTTCCTGTCTATACTTCAGTTTTCTCATTTGTAAAATGGGAGGATTGGAATAGATGACCCCTACAGTCTCTTCTAGTTCTAAAATCTGAATGAAATAGAACTCTAATCCTTCCATTCTACATCAGGGGTAAGGAACCTATGGCCTCAAGGCCACATGTGACCTTCTAGGTCCTTGGGTGCAAAGTTTTACAGAACAAATCCTTTTATTAAAGGGATTTGTTCTGTGAAGTTTGGATTCAAAGGGCCACCCTTGAAGACCTAGAGGGTCACATATGGTCTCAGGACCATAGGTTTCCCACTCCTAGTCTACATGATACTCATGTTTTCAGTCAATCAACAAACATTTAACAACTATTTACTGTAAACCAGACATTGTGCTAGGTGCTGGGCATATAAATAAAAAATCCTTTCCATTTTACAGCAAGAAAACGATAACTATATATCCTTCTCAGCATAATCCCCAAGAGATGATATCACCTTTGGGACTTCAAAATCCTTTCATAAAGTGATGGTTCTTATCATTTAGGGATTTGCCTTCAACATTCCATTTTCTCTGCCCTTCACCACCAACCTGTTCTTTTTGGCAAATATAATGGCCTCCTTGTTCTTGGTCTAGTTTTGCAGAGTAAAAGTCCAGGAATATAAATAAACATTTAGCATCCCATTCAGCATTTTATATTCCTTTTTTTCTTTGCTGTAATATTCATATCATCCTTGATGCCTCACTCTCATTCCACACATCCAATCTTTTGCCATATCTTGTTTTTTTTTATGTCAACAACAACTATTGTATATATTAACTTATCTCCATTCTCTCAGCCACCTTTTTAATTCAGGTTCTCATTTTCTCTCACCTAGACTATTACTATAGCAGTCATTTGAATCTCCCTGCCTCAACAGTCTCCACATTCCAATCCATTCCCTGCTAACTTGCCTGAGTGATTTTCCTAAAAGCAGACCTGACTATGTCACTGTTCTACTCACTAAACTCCAGTGTTTCCCTCAAGACTGTAGGATAAAATACAAAGTCTTCTAGTTTGACACTCTTAACACTTTATGACCTGCCCAACCCTACCTCTCCAGTGTACTGCATGTTACTCCCCTTCTACATTCCATCCAAACTGGCCTCCTTGCTGTACCTCCCACAGCATGCTGTTTTCATTTCCATGTCTGTAATATGCCTGGATTTCATTCCCTCCTCATTTCTTCCTCTTAGAATTTTTAATATGAGGAGGTTGGCTTAGATGATTGACCTCTGCAGTCTTTTCTGGTTCTAAATCTAAGCTTCTATGAATGAAGATAGCTAGTCTCAATTCTAGCCCCAATCAGAATAATCTTCAAAGTCAGAGGGATCCCACAAAGCCTCTCATGTGATGATACCTTAAATTATCCTTTGATTCTGATAACAAGTAGCAGCAAGATTGTCCAATGGATACAACCTCTCTTTTACTGGTTTTTGGTAATTGGTGGCTCAGTGGATAGAGTGCTAGGCCTGGAGTCAGGATGAACTGAGCTCAAATCTGACTTTGGACACTTAACGACATCTGACTCTGAACAAATCACTTAACTTTTGCTTGCCTCAACTGTAAAATGGGGATTACAATAGCACTTACCTCATAAGGTGGTTGTGAGGATCAAATGGGGTAATATATAAAAATCACTTAGCACATAGTAGGTACTGTAGAGATGTATATTCCTTTCCTCTCTTACCTCTCTTCCTCTTTATAGCAGAGGTGTCAAACTTGTATCCACTCCCAAGTGCAGCCTGAACCAGATTAAAATGTAATTGGGAAATGTTTAGCAAGATAAATAAAAATAACACGTTTATTTGTAGTTTTCTAAGTCAATATATAGCCTCAAGGATCCCTTTCTAGTCACCTTCTTTATCCACAGTATTAAATGTCTGTTGGATATATATCCCTGTAGTAAGCACTACGCTTTCCTTTAGGTCCTAAAGTACTAAAAGAAAAACGTTTTTTCCTTGTGGGAGGAGACAGCTTACAGTTTACTTTCTTATCTTAATGTTTCTCACTGTATAGTTCTGCACACTGTGGGTCAAAGCAAAGTGAAATTGTCCTGGTTTTTAAAAACTGTATAGTAAAGGAGGAAGTTTTGATATTTGAGTGCTGAGGAGGAGGCAGAAGTTTAATGACCTACAATGATGAAGCCACAGAAATGGATACTTCTGACCTTCAGAAATTTGTAAAAACCAGAAGCCATCTTAAGATAATAGGAAATTGCTCCATTAGAAAAATATGTACAAAGGAACTGACTTCCTAGAGGGGAAGGGATTGAGGAAACCAATTTAAATGTTTAGATAAAAGCTTTTTAAAAGGTTGATAGGACAGCCAAGAAAGCTAATGCAGTCTTAGGCTGCATTAAGAGAAGAGAAATTGTCCAAGAATAAGGAAGTACCATAACTGTTGTTCTCTGCCTCAAGTCACATCTGGAGTATCATACTCAGGAATGGACAGCACATTTTAGGAAGGACATTGCTAAGCTGTGGACGGATAATCAAAGGAAAGGCCACTCTGATGGCATAGAGCCTTCCGTCCATGATCACATGATGAGTATTTTGTCATGAGGATTCTTTTTTCAGGTATTAGAGGTGAACTAGATAGACAGTCACTGATGTTCTTTCCAGCTCTGAAATTCTGTTAATCTGAATTCTTATTCCTATCCACCATATAACCCTTTCCCTTTTTCCTTCCCTTCTCATATAATCTTTTCCCCTTATATAATTGGTTTTAGATAAAAGATAAAAGGAGAGAATTTGTTGAGGATGAAATTTAGGGGGGTCAGCCCAACAAAACTTCAAATCTATAAGTAGGGTTTTTGAGGCAGGAGAATAGGCAGGGCAAATACTGATAACTCTTTGCCCTCTAGGTGATTTTAATAACATGCTTTCATTAGGACATTAATAGCACCTTCCATTTCCCACCACCATCTCCCATGAATATCATTCAGTGTAATACTTGGGAGCTGAAACCTGAATATGGTTGTGTATACTATGGGAAGAAAGCTGAATCTGGAGGCAGAGATTATTATTGTTTAGTGGTTTCAGTCATGTCCAACTCTTCATGACCCCATTTGGGATTTTCTTGGCAAAGATACTGGAGTGGTTTGCCATTTCTTTTTCCAGCTCATTTGACAGATGAGGAAACTGAGGCAAACAGGGTTAAGTGACTTGTCCAGGGTCACACAGCTAGTAAGTGTCTGAGGCCAGATTTGAACTCAAGAAAGTGAGTCTTCCTGATTCCAGGCCCAGCATTCCATCGTGTTTAGAGGCAGGAGTTTCGTGTTCAAAAAGTGACTTTGTTGTCTTCCCTTCTAGCTGACCCCACATTTCCTACAATGCTGATAAAGGTTTTTGAGTTCAAATCTCATTTCTACTACTTATACCTGTGCAATCTTAACTAAGTGATATAATCTCTTAGGGCCTCAGTTGCTTATCTGTAAAGTGGTTGAGGATGAGGGAGGGCCTAGAGTAGCAGACTCCTTTCAGGTCTAAATCTCTGCCTCTCTGAACTTCAGTATGTGTGTGTTCATCCTTTGTTGCGGAAGAAGACCATGCCGTCAGAGAAATAATGACATGACTTGTACTTGACTTTGTTTTGAGTGAGGGAGGGCTGTGCAGGTCACCAGCCTCACTTCTCCTCCAGAGTCATCTGAATCCAGTGACCAGAATTCATCAGGATGACTGGAGATGACCCAGGATGAGGCAGTTGGGGTTAAGTGACTTGCCCAAGGTCACACAGCTAGTGAGTGTCAGGTGTCTGAGGTGAGATTTGAACTCAGGTCCTCCTGACTCCTACACTGGTGCTCTATCCACTGCACCACCTAGCTGCCCCAGTACTTCATTATGTAGCTTTCTACTAAACCACACCACCTCCCTTTTGCAAGGTACCTTTTTGCTTATACTGAAGTATGTGATTGGGAAAAACAAACAAAAATTAGCTAGTGAGATCAAGGGAGGAGGTAAGCATTGATCTGTTAAAATGCCTTTCAGGTAATCTCTAATTAAGGGAAAGTTCCTAAAACAGGTAACCCCCTACTAGGATAAGAGTGAATGTTGACATTTGGACATATGGAGTATACCCTCCATACTTCTCTAGCAAATTACTCCAGCTATCATCCCCAATCTCTCTTCAATCTCTCTATATAAAATGACATTTCTTGCCCTACAGACCTATCTTTATCTCCCCCATCCTTTAAAAAAAAAAACCTTTGATCCCACCTTCCCTATGTCTTTCTTTCCCTTATTAGTTGAGCTCCTTGAAAAAACAAGCTATAATTGATGCCTCCAGTTCCTCTCCTCTTACTCACTCCTACTGCACTCTGGCTTCCAGCCCAACCATTCAACAGAAACTGCTCTCTCCAAAGTTACCAGTAAGCTCTTAATTGCAAAACCTAAGGCCTTTTCTCGATCCTGATTCTTCTTGAGGTCTCTGCAGCATTTGACTTGTCACTCATACCTCCTGGATGGTATGTCCTCTCCAGGTTTTTGAGACTGTGCTCACTCCTAGTTCTCCTTTCTGACTTATAACTCCCAAGTCTCCTTTTAGTTCTTTGTCCATATTATATCCACTGACCATGAGTATTCCTCCAAGGAGCCTCTTCTCTTTTCCCTCTATGCCAAAAGCCCTTAACCTTTTTGTGTGTCACGGGCCACTTTGGTGGTCTGGTGTAGCCTATGACCCCTTCTCAGAATAACATTTTTAAATGCACAAAATTTTAAAAATGTAAGATTACAAAGGGAACTAATTGTGTTGAAATATAGTTATCAATTTTTTTAAATTCATGAAGCCTAGGTTAAAACCCATTTCTCTATACTATTTCATTTGATAATCTCATCAGTTCCCATGAATTAAATTCTCATCTTCACGCAAATCGTTCCCAGAATTACATGGCTCTGCTGATTCATGTATCTCCACCTGCCTTTTGGACATCTCAAACTGGATGTCCCATAGGCATATCATATTCAGCATATCCAAAACAGAACTCATTATCTTTCCCCCAAAACTTTTTCTGCTTCTGAACATCCCTAGTATCAAGAGTACCACCATCCCGCTAGTCACCCAGAGGTGCCATCCTCTACACCTCACTCTCACCCCACATCTCTAATCCACTGCTACATCTTACTGTTTCTACCTTCACAACATCTCGTTTATGTCCCCTTCTCCATATTCATATAGCCACAGTCCTAGCTGTGGCCTATATAACCTCTCACCAGTCTTCTAACTGGTCTCTCTGCCTTACTTAATTCTCTCTACTCAGATCCACACTCACTCAACAATCAAAGTGATTTTTCTAAAGCATATAAGTTTAACCATCTCTCTCTGTCTCTATCTTTTTGTGTATCTCTGAATATCTATCTCTGTGTCTTTCTCTGTCTCTATCTTCTGTCTCTCCCTCTCCCTTTCCTTCTCTCCCCCTTTCTCTTGCTCTGCCCCTCTATCTCTAAATCTCTTTATCTCTGTAATACTCTCTCTGCCTCTCTGTGTTTTTCTCTGTGTCTCTGTCTCTCTCCCTGTCCTTTTCCCTTCCCCTCTTTCTCATGCTCACTCTGCCTCTCCATCTCTAAATCCTTTCATCTCTGTTGCTCTCTCTGGGTGTCTTTCTCTGTGTGTCTCTGTCTCTCTTTCATTCGCACTTGCTCAGACATGATACTCCACCTGCCATCTCTCCTGTTCTCCATGCCTGCAATGCTCCACCCCTTCACTTCCTTCTGATTTCCCTGTCTTCTTTTAAGACTCAGTTCAAATCCCACCTCCTCTGGGAGGCTTTTCTGAGTCACACATCCCCTCAGCCCAGCTGCTACTACTTTTCCCTTTCAGATTACTTTAATCTATGTTTTATCTCTCTTACATATTTTGAGTTATGTATGTGTTGTCTCCCTCGTTAGAATGCAAGCTGAGGGCAGGGAGTGGTTTTTTTTCAATACTTTGGAGCCCTTAACTTAGCTCAGGACCTGCCACACAGTACATGCTTAGGAAATATTAACTGGCTGGTTCTCAAACAGAGCAAACATAAACTGGTTATAGTATCATAGTCAGCCTTTTCTGTGTAACATTATTGGATAATGATGATACAGTTGTTTCTCTTAGTGTTCTGTTGCCCACCCCTTTTTTCTCATCTTACCCAACCATTAAAAATAATGCCTTAACTCTTTGTTTTCCTTTATAGGTCATGAACCTGGTCTTATACAATTGGTGAATTATTATAGAGGGGCTGACAAACTTTGTCGAAAAGCTTCTTTAGTTAAGTAAGTGTACATTAAACCTTGTTTAATTTTTTTGAGAATGCATTTTTCCATGTTGAAAATTTTTTTTTAAGAAATAGAAAAAAGTTTTCTTTATCTTTATTTGATAACACACTAGAACTCTGTTATGACAGCTGTGTGTTCGTCCTTCATTGCCAAAGAAGACCATGCCAACAGAGAAATAATGACATGACTTGTACTTGACTTTGTTTTGAGTGAGGGAGGGCTGTGCAGGTCACCAGCCTCACTTCTCCTCCAGTCATCTGAATCCAGTGACCAGATATTCATCAGGATGACTGGAGATGACCCAGGATGAGGCAGTTGGGGTTAAGTGACTTGCCCAAGGTCACACAGCTAGTGAGGGTCAAGTGTCTGAGGTGAGATTTGAACTCAGGTCCTCCTGACTCTTGCACTGGTGCTCTATCCATTGCACCACCTAGCTGCCCTATGACAGCTAGGTGGTGTGTGGATAGAGTGCTGTTTGCTTCAGTTTCCCCATCTATAAAATGGGAATAATTACAGCACCTACCTTGCAGGCTTGTTGTGAAGATCAAGTAAGATATTGATAAAGTACTTGCCACGATGCCTGGCACATAGCAGGTGTTATGTGATTGTTTATCTCCTTCCCGTTTTCCCTCCTTCTCCACTGAAAAGACCTAGACCTAATGAATACCTAAATATTGACTGAGGGTAACAATTGCATTCATTTAAGGAAGAGTCCTCTTTAGACAGCTACATGGCACAGAGGAATCAGGAAGCTTTGAATTCAAATCTGGCCTCAGATACTTTCTAGCTGTGTGACCCTGAGCAAGTCACTTAACCTGCCTGCCTCAGTTTCCCTAACTGTACAATGTGAATAATAATAAGTAATTACAGCACCTACCTCCCAGCGTTGTTGTAAGGCTCAAATGGGATGACATTTGTAAAGCACTTAGCACAGTGGTCTGTATAAGCCAGCCCTAGTAAGCACCTAATGACTGCTCCTTCCCTTCATTCTTTTTCCCAAAGTCATAGGATCCTAGGTTTATAATATATACTTTATTATAAATGTCCATGAAATGTCCATAAAAATAAATCCTACCAGGATTTAGGAAATAGTGATTAGTTTCTTCTCATTTGGAGGGGTGCTACCCTTTTTTCCCAAAGAAAATGCTGTGTCTGCTACTTTTCCTTTTTTTCCAATTTTTTTTCCTAATTAAAAAGTAAATTTCAGGCCCCTTCATAGCCACATAAATTGTCTTTCCATGCCTTTTTAGGTATTCCATGAGATGCCAATGTCAGTACAGGAAAGAGTGGAGTACAAATACACATGTATAGTTATTTTCTAGGGTGGTATTTCCTGTGAAACAGCTTTCTAATCAGTCTATAAGTGATCTTCCTAAGATCAACATGGCCTATTTGTACTTAAGGAAAACTTGGATCGTTGATCTTCAAAGCATAATACCTGATCATACTTTGCTTTGGGTTCTTCATGATTATTCTCTGAATGACACAAAGGATTCATATAATTCATATAATAAAGGTTTCATACTAATGCTGAAGTAATTGTAGCAATACCAAATATTGCTAAAGCCATTACTATGGTTAACTTTCCTGTGATCCTAGACTGTCACAGTTTTTTTTATTGCTAAATATTTAGCTTTTTATTGTTGATGGATTCCAAATGTACTGATTTAAAGGCAGCTAGAGCACAATGAAAAGAACCTTGGACTTGGGAGTCAGGAAGACCTGAATTCAAACCTAGCCTCAGACACTTAATAGCTTGTGACCCTGAGCAAATCACTTCATCTGTATCTCAGTTTTTTCATCTGGAAAATGGGGGAATAATAGTGCCAGATTTCCAAGAATATTGTGAAGATAAATGAGATATTATTTGAAAAGCCCTTTTCAAACTTTAGAACACTACAAACATGTTTACTATAGTTATTATTCTTTCTACTTAGAGATGTGTTAAGGTCTGAATATAGAAAATGGTTCATTCAAAAACTGGCTGCATAAGAAACTGGAGCTTTGAAAATGAAGCTAATTTAAAATCTTATCACATTTAAAAAATGAGTAAAAGACAACCTGAGGAAACTAAGTAGAGCAATGAATAGATTGCTGTACCTGATGTCATGCAGACCTGAATTCAAATCCAGCCTCAAGTGCTCTGTAGCTCTATGACTGGGCAGGTTACTTAAACTTCTGTTTGCCTCAGTTTCCTTATCTGTAAAATAGGGTTAATAACAGTACCTATCTCCTCAGGTTAGGATCAAATGAGATAATATTTGTACAGTATCTGGAACATAGTAGGTGCTATATAAATGTTAGCTATTATTATTATTAGATGCAACAGGGTTTTAGCATAATAATAAGGTAGTGAAATAACCTTTCAAAATTCCAACAAAGACAAAAAAATGACTTAAAATTCTTTTAAAGTGTTATCCTCATTTGACTCTGTCCTTCTTGCCTGTTTGTATATGGGGATATACATTATATATATGTGTATATGTATATGTGTGTATATATGTATATATGTGTAATATATACATATATAGTTATATATACTTTTACATATATAAAAATAATAGCTATGTTCAAGATTGAAATGGAGTACCCTTCTGGGGGACCTCTCCCACTAATCTGAACTTGAAGTTTGGGTCCTCTGGAGGAACAACTACCCCCAGGATACTCTATAGGTCTATATTCCTCTAATACTATAGCTCAAGATCACCCATTGGTTCATTCATGTTTAATACATAGAGAACAGAGCAGCTAGGTGGCAAAGTGGATAGAGCGCCGGGTCTGAAGTCAAGAAGATGAGTCTTCCTGAATTCAGATCTGGCCTCAGATTCTTCCTAGCTGTGTGACCCTGGGCAAGTCACTTAACTCCATTTGCCTCAGTTTCCTCATCTGTAAAATGGGCTGAAGAAGGAAATGACAAACAACCACTCTAATATCTCTGCCAAGAAAACCCCAAATGGGATCTTGAAGAGTCGGACATGACTGAAAGACAACTGAAAACCTAAAGAACACAGTTAGCTCAAAGTAAAAACAGTTGCTGAGATGATATCTGAGAAAATTAGCTACAAAACTTTCCCCTCCCCCAATGGATGCCATGGCCAGTGGATGGGGGTGAGGGTAACCAATCCCTTCTCTCCCCCAAAAGGCAAAGAGATTCTCTCTCTAGAGCTGGGTTCTTCCTCCATAACTGGCTCTTTTCTTGACTGCCAGTGCCCATACTCCTCAGAGCTGTCTTCTACCTCTCTTCTTTTTCTTGAGAACTCTCTGGCTTTCTGAAGGGCTACCTAGGGTGTGGCTGAGCTCCTGCCCAGCTAGTGGCTTAGCTTCCCTCTAATTCCATCAAACTTGATTGCAACCATTCTTCCTACCTTGTAAAAGGGCAGCAAAGTGCAAGCCCTTCTTGATGCTTTATTTAGTAGCTTGTTATCTGAGTTACTACCCCTTGTATCCTGTAATTTCCTCAGCCAATCTGATTGGCATCAGTTGCTCAGGTTTCCCCTGATCAACAACCTCCACCTCCCCTCCCCCAACTGCTGAAAGAAAAGTCTCATTCCCATAACCCTCTCCCTGATGTGAGGCTAAGAGGAAGGGATTGTAGCAGGGAATTCAGATGTAACTGTGAATCAAGCGTCTTTTCCTTTGATTTTTAAGATTAGCTCTGAGTCTTCAGTCTGTTTTTCAGTATTCACTAAGTTCCTTCCTTTCTACTTGAGTACTCACTCTCCTGGCTTGGTAACTCAAATAAAGTAAGGAGTCAACAAATATTTGTTTATTTGCTGTCTGAATACATCATCAATCAATAGGCAAGTAATTATTCAGTATCCAGTGTTCTAAGCACTGTCCGAGATGCTCTGTCCAAGACAAAAATGAGATAATCCCTGCTTCTGTAGAGTTTATGATCTATTGATGAAAACAACAGTCAGGTGACCTGGTGGATAGAGCACTAAAACTAGAGTCAGGAAGACTTATCTTTATGAGCTCAAATCTGGTCTCAGACACTTAACAACTATGTGACCCTGGGCAAGTCATTTAACCCTGTTTGCCTCAGTTCCTTATTTGTAAAATGAGCTGGAGAAGGAAATAGCAAACCACTCCAGTATCTTTGCCAAGAAAACCCCAAAATGGGGTCATGAAGAGTCTGACCCATCTGAAGTGATTGAATAACCACAGGAAGAATAATAGCATTTATATAGCACTTTAAGACTGACAGCATGCTTTAATCTTTCCTCATTTCATCCTCATAACAACACTCTGAAGTAGGTACAATTACAAATGAAGAGACTGAGGCATACAGAAGTTAAAAGACTTGCCCAGAGTCACCCAGCTAAGTATTTGAGAAGGAATTTGAACTCAGGACTTCCTAACTCCAACTCTAATGCTCAATTCATTGTGCTAACTAGTTGGCCATATCAACATACACAAGTAAATGGGAAATATGTAAATAAAAAGAAGAAGAAGATTATTTGGAGGGGCAGGGGAGGCATGCGCATCCGGGAGAAGGAGAAAAGGTCTCAAGCAGTAGCTGTTGCTTACACTGAGGTTGAAGAAAGTTAAGGATATGAAAAAGAAGAGTAAGAAATGCTGTCCAGGCATGGGGGCGAAGAGGGCAGGTTACGCAAGGTTGTGGAAGGGATTGATGGAGTTTTGTATGTGAGGTCAGTCTGCTTATCAAGTGTGTGAAGAGGTGCAAGGTGTCATCAGCTTAGAGAGGTAGAGTGGGCTTTAAATACCCGATACAGGAGTTTGTATTTTATCTTAAAGGCAATAGGGAAGCAGGAGTGAGGAACCTATGGCCTGAGGCCACCTGTGGCCCTTTAGGTCCTCAAGTGTGAACCTTTCACTGAATCCAAGCTTCACAGGACAAATCCTTGACTTTGATCCTTTGATGTTTCTGTGAAGATTGGATTCAGTGGAAGGGCCGCACTTGAGGACTTAGAGGGCCACATGTGACCTCGAGGCTGCAGATTTCCCACCCCTGAACTAGAGTTTTGGTTTTTATGTAAGGGAGTGGCACAATCAAACCTATACTTTAGGAATATGATTTTATCAGCTATGTGGAAGATATATTGGAGGGGGTAAAGGCTTTAGGCAAGTAGGCTAATTAGGAAGCTGTAGAAGTAGCCAGGCTCCTTACCATAATTGTGGTCCTCTCTCCAATCAAAGATGTTTTCTTTTTCTTTGGAAACTGAGAATAGCTCTACACTAACAAAGAACTAGAGAATTGTGCAAATTGTCTGAATAACTAAGGTGCCTCCTACCACCACCCCTGCTGTTTTTCCCCCTGTAAATTATCCCCATAATTGAAGCAAAAGTGCTTTCTTGTTTCTTTAGCTTGTATTATCCAAATAATTTCAACTTTTCACCTTGCCAGTGTAGGTCTGGCTCAGTTTTTCATGAAATGTATTCTTGTTCAAAAAATGTTGATTTGACAAGTTGTACACTGAAGGATAACAGGAAATATCTCTAGTTCTTTGTAGATACTATAAAGCTATTTTGAACCAAGTGAAATGTCAGAATGAGCTGGACTTGCTTTTAACATTCCATTTGGCAAATGGACTCCAGCCTCAGGGTGTATCGTATTTCCCTCATGTAAGGGCCCAAGGACAGCTAAGCCAGAAAAGAGTTCAGTCTTTGACTACTCTGTTCTTCCTGTGACTTGTTGTCACCTAGATGAAGGAACCCCAGCCTTATTAAAGTGATCAGAGTGACAGATTGGACTTACTGAGCCTACCTCCCACTCCCATGCCCCAGAAGATATTCTTTGGAATTAAAAAAAGGGCAACTGACCATCTGTTGTTATCCATTAGGTTAATCAAGACAAGTCCTGAATTGACAGAATCGTGCACATGGTTCCCGGAATCCTATGTGATTTATCCAACTAATCTCAAGACTCCTGTGGCCCCAGCATCACCTTCGCAGAATGGAATCCGTCATTTGATAAACAATTCAAGGACAGATGAAAGGGAAGTCTTCCTTGCCTCCTATAACAAGAGGAAGGAGGGTGGGGAGGGCAATGTATGGATAGCCAAATCCTCAGCAGGTGCCAAAGGTTAGTCTCATGGCCATGGCCATATTTGAAAGAATATTGTCTTCCTCAATTTTATTATTAGCCTTTGTGTTTGAAGGTGTTTCAGTGATAGTTTTTTGCTTCCCTAAAACTGTGATGCACTGAATCATCTTAGCCTGAGTAGTAAGATTCAATCTGTCTCCAAGACCAATAATGAAAGAGTTTTAGATGAACTGAGAATAGAGCTACATAGTTCCTGATGGCTCAAGTTTTCTGTCCATGAGATCAAAGTGGAATTGCTGAGTCCTGTCTCTCCAAATGAATGCTGTTGCATTGAACATTATGACAGTCTTAGCAATTCTAGCTTTTCTTTGGAAACTGGTACAAAAAAGAAACCATTTGTAAGTATCCCTATATTATATACCTGCCCAAATTCCCAAATCAGAGCTATAGCTAGTAATGTTTAAAGAAAAGATATTACATAATTAGCCTCCCTTTTGGGTTACTGGGGATCACAGTTCCTCTTTACAATTTTCTTTCTCTTTCACTTACCTAATAGAAGAGGGGACTAACATTTGTAAGCTTTAAGAAAACTGCTTTTTAAGCTTGGGCATAGTGATGTCAGCATTGTTTAAGGACTGTGGCAAAAGTGATTCATGCAGTTATTTTGAAAAATGTTTTATGTGTCTAATCTCAGCCATGTCCATCATATAGCATATGAAAGTGTAATCCTGGAAATCAGGAGACTTTGGTTCTTCTAGATCTGGTTCTGTCACTGGCAAACTTTATGATCTGTGGTAGGTTGCTTTGTAGATTTGTAGAACTGTTGATTTCAAAAGGGACTTCAGGGATCATCCAATCTAGCCCCTACCCAATTTATGCCTCCAGTAGTGATCATTGAGCCCTCTGCACAGTGATTAACTTTTCCTCTCTACTTCACCCACTCCCAAATAGCACCTTATACAACTAGAATTGTTTTTTTTAATAATATTTTCTTTTCCCCTAGTTACATGTAAAGACAATTTTTAACATTCATTTTGAAAAAAATTTTAAGTTTCAAATTTTCTCTCTCTCTGCCTTACCTCCCCCCTCTCTGAGACAGTAAGCAATGTGATATCAGTTTTACCTGTTTAATTATGCAAAACATATCACCATATTAGTCATGTACAACTAGAATTGTTAAGAAGCTGACTCTTCATCCACATGACTCCTTTTTCATTTCTTTGAAGGTCACTGCTCTCATTATGTCCTCCTTTATGTCTTCTCTAAGCTAAAAAACACCCCTTTCTTTCTGCAGTCCCTGGCATTACATGGCTTCAGCTCCCCTTAACATCCTCATTACTCTCTTCTAGACATTTTTTACCTTATGGATGTCATTTCCAAGATCTACTGCCCAGAACTGGACATAATATTCCAAATATGATCCAACAAAGATGGAGCACAGTAATATCTGTCCTAACTCTGGATATTATATTGCTACTCATGCAGCCTAATATTACATTAATTTTATGGCTCCCACATCACATTGTCAGCTCCTAGTGAGTTTGCAATCCACTAGAATTCCCAGATCTTTTTGATATTAACTGTTTTCTAATTCACAGAACAATTGTACCTGTACAATTGATTTTGAGAATTCAAGTATTGGAATTTATAATTATAGACATTAAATTTCGACTTGTTAGCTTCATTCCATTTCTGGAGCCTGTCAAGATCACTTTGAATCCCATTTCTGTCAACTAGGGTATTAGCTAGCTAAATCTCCCCACTTCATATTTTCTGAAAATATAATAATTATGCCAAGTCTGCTTCCCAAGGAAATGTTTAAAATGTTAACAGTGGATACAGTATTCTATCAGTAACAGAACTGTGTGACATTCCACTAGGTATCTGGAACCCACCTAACTATTGTACCATCCAATCTGCATCTCTCTAGGTAGTCCATATGGCCATACTTCTGGGTCTCAGTTTTCTCATCCATTAAATGAGGTGACTGAAATCAATCTGGTAAAAGTCTCTTTCAGTTCTCACATTCCTATGATTCTGAATTTGGATCCAGAAGACCTAGTTTTAAATCTTAGCTCTGTAATTTATTACTTATGTGACCTTGGTCAAGTCCCTTGATCTCTAAGCCTCAGTTCATGTGTAAGATGAGAATGTTGCACTAAGATTCTTATAATCTAGAATTCTCCGCAGGTAGAGCAAGTTATAGGGTCAGAGATTTTCAATTGAAAGGTACATTACAGATTATTTAACCTATCAGATGAGAAAACTGAGGTCTAGAGAGGTTTGTGTCTTACCCAAAGTCCCAGAGGGAGTGAATAACAGAGTTGGGGTTGTAAGTCTGGTCTTCTCACTCCAAAGCCAATGTACTTCCCACTCTGCCAACCATGTGACCTTGGGAAAGTCATAAAATTATAAAATCTGAGATTTGGAAGGCATCGCAGAGGTTATCTTGTCAAACTCCTGCCTGAATAGCAACCTTCTCTATGACATTTCCTAAAAGTGATCATCTAGCCTTTACATAAAAACCCTCAGTTAAGAAGAACCCACCACCTTCTAAGGAGCCCTGTTCTATCTTTTGACAAGTCTAATTAGCAGAGGGGGCAGCTAGGTGGTGAAGTGCATAGAGTGCTAGATCTGAAGTCAGGAAGGTTCATCTTCCTGATTTCAGATCTAGCCTCAAACACTAGTTGTGTGACCCCAGGCAAGTCACATAAGCCTGTTTGCCTCAGTTTCCTCATCTGTCAAATGAGCTGGACAAGGAAACGGCAAACCACTCTGCCAAGAAAACCCAAAACAGGGTCACAAAAAAGCGGAAACAATTCAACAACAGCAACAGCAAAATTAGTAGCATATCAAATTAGCACAAGAGATTATAAGGGACCTCAGGTGGCATCTAATTTAAAACATACCTGAATAAGAATTAGCAACAAATATCACCCAGCATCCAGCACTGAAGATCCTCTCTCTTTCCTGAGGCAATTTATTCCAATTTTGGATAGCTCTACCTTGGTTTTTTTTTTTTTAGTTTTTCTTTATATCAAGCCTATTTTAACCTTTGGCCTTTCCACCTCATTTTATAGATGAAGAAATTTGAAACTCAGAAAGGTTACATGACTCCATTCCTCTTACTTCTGCCCTCTTAGATCCAAGCAGAATAAGCCCAATTCTCTATTCCACATTAAAACCCTTCAGATACTTGAAGGTTGTTCTATCCACCCTACGTTTTTTCTCCAGGTGAAACATCTCCAGTTCCTTCAGCTTCTTCTAGTCATGTTCCCCTCACCCTCTTCTGTATTTCCTCTGATCGTTAGTGTGCCTCCCAAATTGTGCCACTCCTGACTGATCACATCACCCTAGATGTCCTCTGATCTGAGTTAAGTACAGTGGAACAGGTACAGCTCTCATTCTGGATACTCTCTATGCCTCTGGATTTAACCTAAGATTACATTAACTTTTGTAGCAGCTCTGTCACATTGTTGATTCAGATTGAGCTTGTAGTCCATTAAAACCTTCAAATGAGTTTGACTTGAACTGATCCATATAGTGGGGAAAGGGTTTGAGTCTGGGGCTTTTGGTTCTATTTTCTTTACTCTCAAATAAAGGACTTAGATGAAATGATCCAAGGTTCCTCCAAAATGTAGCATTGTAAAATTCTAGGAGCCAATGTTGGTATAGTGGGAAAAGCCCTGAACTTAGAATCAGGAAACCTAGATTCAAGTCCCATCTTCCCACAGAGAAGTCTTGAAATATAATGAAACCAAATGGAATATTACTAGATTTGACCCATGACTTCAGCCTCACTAGAGAACTCTTTGACTTCTGACTTTGGTATCCACCATTATAACTGTCCCAGTTTTGTATCATTTGTAAACCTCATGGGCATACTGCCTATGCTTTTATCCAAATTACTGCATTTAAATCGCTAAGCCTCAGTTTCCTCATCTATAAATGGAACTGATTCTTTACCTTGCTACTTAATAGGGTTCTTATGAGAGGTGATGAGAATGTAAATTATCTAAAGCACTGAATGAATGTAAAATGTTATTAATAGATTAGAGAACCCAAAACCAGACAAGAGAAAAATTTTGCTCTGAGAATTGAGGAAATTTTGTGCTCTTCTAAATGAAATCAGTGCATTTGTGAACTAAAAAATAATCCTTATGGCTAATATTAATGACATCTAACATTTATATAGGTTGTTGTCCTTTGTTCTTAAAGTGGACCAAAAATGACATCACTATGTCAGAGTCAAGTTTCAGTGTGTCTAACTGTGGCCGATCAGATCAATACAAGTTCAGAATGCTCTACCGCAGGTCAGGCACAAATAGTCCATGTGAACATTTGGGGTGAATTCTTTAAATTTCTTGCATAATTTGTTTAGGTACTTCAGTTCTGCTTTGCTCATCAAGCACAGCACTTACTCTGGTGTGGGCACGCCATGCTGAGTGGTCCTGTGCCAGTGTTTCCCATGTCACACAATCCATTCCAGAGTTCTTAAGAGAGACCTTGAAAGTATCCTTGTGTCTCTTCTGACCACTCTGTGAGAACTTGCCCTTGGTGAGTTCTCCATAGTCTTTTTGACAAGTGTATACTTGGCATTTGAATAACATGGCCCTGTCTGTTCCTAAAAAAAACCCGACCTGGTAATATTTTTATAGCACTTTGGTAAAAGCTTTACAATGGTTATCTCATTTGGTCCTCATGACATCCCTGAGAGGTAGGCACTATAATTATTCCTGTTTCATAGATGAGAAACTGAGGCAAAAAGAGGTTAAATGATTTGCCTGAGAAAACTGAGGCAAAAAGAGGTTAAATGATTTGCCTGGGGTCATGCAGCTGGTTAAGTGTCTGAGGATGAATCTGAACCCAGGTCTTCTTAATGCCAGGCCTGACACTCTATCTACTGCACCACCTAGCTGATGAGCATAAGAATACTATAGTCAAGGGTATCAAAAAAAAAAAAGGGAAAGCATTAAGTTTTGAAGAGACCATATATAAAATAATAATTCATCCTTAAATCATGCTTCAAGGTTAATAAAACACTTTCTTCCAAAAATTGAAACAACTTGCTCTGGGACTGAGTTCATTTGAGAGATGAGGGCAGAGATGTACATTTTTGAGTCACCATCATGGACATGACAAGTTATGAGTGTGGATGAGCTCACCAAGGGACTGAATATCTATAGGGAGAATAGGACCTTGGTGGATACTTAGAGTTAAGGAGTATGTAGGATGGTAGTCATCCTATACTCCTCTGTTAATTACTGAAATTTCATCTGGGAAAAAAAAAATTTAAACTGGAGCTATAAAGTTAAAAATACAAATTTCTAGTTAAACACCCCCTAACAAATCTTACTTATTTTAATCTGCTGTTTTCCTTAATGCAGGAGTGACATTTATTTAGTATACTTATTCATGCTGAAATAGTAATGAAATCACATCTCTAAAAGAAACCTGTCAGTATAATACTCATGCTGTTGTAATTAGTTTTATGCTGAAAAAGCAAATGCTGGACAAGAGAACCTTAATGATCTGTTCAGACCCTAAGAAAATCTGTTCACGGTCAGACTGCCTCAAATGGAGAGGGGAAGCACATGTGGGTTACTAGTTGGTGTTCTTAGAAGACACTACTAACTCCCATTTTGGTTATGTGTGGGTTTTTCCCCCCATTCTATGAATTGAAATGACTTGCTTTCTTTTCCCCTGTTAGGTGAAGGCATTCTTATTTCTTCAGAGGCTACAGAACTTCTGGATTTTATAGATAACCAAGGACAAGTGCATGTGATTCAGAAATACCTTGAAAAGCCTATGCTATTAGAGCCAGGTCACCGCAAATTTGATATTAGGTAATATTTTTAATTGATGTTTCTGGGGGGTTTTCATACTTAAAAAACAAAATTATGAAAACAGTAAGGATGGTCCAGGACATGTTTGTTAAATCCTTTCACATTATAGTTAACAGATTCAAAGATTAGATTATATGCATAAAAGGAAGTGTTGCATAACATAGTGACTAGACTGCTCACTTTGAAGTAAAGGAAGCCTGTGTTCAAGTTCTGCCTCTGACCATAGTCACTCAGTCAGCCTGTAAGCATTTATGAGGTGCCTAATATGTGCCGGAGGCAGCTAGGTGGCCCAGTGGATAGGGCTCTGGGCTTAGAATCAGAAAGACTCATCTTCATGAGTTCAGAGCCAGCCTCAGACACTTGTAGCTGCATGACCTTGGTTAAGTCACTTAACCCCATTTGGCTCAGTTTCCTCATTTGTAAAATGAGCTAGAGAAGGAAATAGCAAACCACTGCAGTATCTTTGGCAAGAAAACCCCAAAACAGAGTCAAACACAACTTAAAACAACTGAACAACAATGTGTGCCAGGCACTTTGCCAAGTGGTGAGGATGTGAAGAAAGGCAAAAGACAATCCCTGCTCTTGAGAAGCTTTGAGCAGCTCTCTAAGACTACAAGTGACAGATAAGTTGCTGATATGCTTCAGTGGATGGAGTTTTCTCACCAAGAATTTACTATAACAATGAAACCTCAGGTTCAAACCAAAAAAAAAAGTCTATTAAAATCAGGTTTTTGTCTTTCCAAAAGAACCAGAACCCTTTGTTTTATTACAGATGATTTTGCTCAGTAAAATTAAGGGACTTTTTTTGTAATTTTGAAAAGAAGTTGAGACATCATCAAGAAGATTTACACAAAATGAATAAATGATGTGGAAAGTTGAAGCTATTTCCTGCCACAGATGTGTGCAACAAAACATCAGCATCTTATTTCCATCCAACTGTTTAGGAATTTCATGGGTGTGAGGTTATATTTAGAATTTGATTTATTAACCAGAACCTCATTTATCCTAGTCTTAAGGGAGCCAGGCAAAAGGACTGACAGAAGAGAAGAGAAGGGTGTGATGTTCTATTCTGACCAAAGCAGCCCTAAGGTCATGCAAGGACATCATCAGACAACAGAGTATATTCTGTGATATCTTTAATACTAGCTCACAGCAGGTATTTCCATCTTTCCATGAAGGGTATGTGCTCTAAATTGATTATTACTCATCAACCAGAATTTCAGTTATCCAAGTCTTGATCATGAAGCAAAAAGTTATTTAATTAACAATTTGAACTGCTACTCTCTGAGTTAGTAATTATTTACTGTTTTTCTTAAAGAGGCAATCCAAAGTGCTTTCTTGTCTGGCAGTAACAAATCATTTTACTGGGAGTTTCTTGTAAGCTTATTGTTTTATGTACAGGAGATCCCTGTGTGATATATTTCATTTCAGAGATATAAAAATTTACATTGAGGCAGGTCATTAATTGTCATAAGATGACACAAAATAAAGAACCAAATTTAGGATGAATGGGTTTTTAGATTGAGCTATTATTCTTATAAAAAAGTTCTTCACCCTAGATGATCAGACTATCTCTTTAGTAATTTCCAATGCAACTAGAACAAGAGGTTTTTATACTCTGGGAAAGGCATAGCTGTGTGACCATGGGCAAGTCACTTAACCCCGTTTGGCTCAATTTCCTATCTGTAAAATGAGTTATAGGAGGAAATGGCAAACCACTTTACTATCTTTGCCAAGAAAATCCTAAAATAGAGTCATAAAGAGTCAGACACTAAAAGCAACTGAACAACTAACTATATGTGTGAAATTCAAAAATTGGGTGCCCAATAGGCTTTGAGTTTCACTGTAACACACGGTGTAATTCATCACAAATAACTATGCAACAAGGAGAAGGATATTTTCTGGCATTAGAAGTATATAAGTGCATAAACATGAATAAAAACAAGATGTTATGTGGGCAACTGCCCATTTTGCCCACTCCTGGGTCTGGCTTCACCTTTATTTTTTCCTTCCTCCAATCTCATCACCAGGTTAAACCAGAATGGTTTTCTGTAAAATGTTCAGATGTGTTACCCATTTGTTACATCTTAAAGTTACCAACACAAACACTATATCAGAACTTATTTAATCTTTCAGAGCAAAGTTTCCTGCTAAAATTTATGGCAAATTGTGAAAATAATCATCTCATTACCTTCTTGTGATAACTGAATCTTTCAAGTGCTTGGGTAGAAAAGTGACTGTTCTCTTTTTTTGGCAGGAGCTGGGTCCTAGTGGATCATCAGTATAATATCTACCTCTACAGAGAGGGCGTGCTGCGGACCTCTTCAGAACCATACAATATCACTAATTTCCAAGATAAAACTTGCCATTTGACCAATCACTGCATTCAAAAGGAATATTCAAAAAACTATGGGAAATACGAAGAAGGGAATGAAATGTTCTTTGAGGAATTCAATCAGTATCTAATAAGTGCTTTGAACATTACGCTGGAAAATAGTATCTTATTGCAAATCAAACAAATAATAAGGTAATTTATTTGTATCTTTTTGTTGTCTCTGACAATTTCAAGTGAAAGTTTGGCTTTGTTCTCCTACGTGGAAAGGAGTCCCCCTCTTTCACCCTTCCCCAAGAATGTAGGCTGCTTATCAAGCTGAGAGAGGCAATTGTCATGGTCTCAGTAGTAATAATAACTGATACATGTATATGGAAAATTGAGGTTTGCATCGGGGTTCCAACTGCATTCTCAGTGGTGTTAAACTCAAATCAGAATGGGGGCCTTTAATCATCTATAAGAATCCCTGCAGGATACATATTGATTTAGAAAACTACATATCACATTATTGGTGTTTTTTTGTATTTTGATTTAATTTGTTAAATATTTTCCAGTTATATTTTAATCTGGCTCCAGCTGTACTCCTAGTGCTGTGGGCTGCATGCATCCTGCAGGCTACACGTTTGACACTTCTTTTATGTTATCCCATTTGATCCTTTTGACAACTCTGTGAGGTAGGTACTATAGATATCAGCCCCTTCCGATAGGGAGAGTAAGGTTTGAGAGGTTATCAGAGTTGTCTGCCACTGGATTTAAACCCAGGTCTCTGTTGACTTCAAATCCAGCACTTACTTCCTTTCAAGAGAACCCATGAAATGATATTGGCCCTTTTTTTATGTTGTTTTAGGGAAGATGACTGAACTCACATCCATGGAGTATTTATTCTGGAATGATGGCTGAGTAGCTACTGTTAAAAAAAAAAGCATCTCCTTAGACTTGCTTAAAATATTATGCTTTTTCATGTTTATACACATTTGATTATTACAACTGGATGAGCTAAGAAGGACAGGTGGTGGTCTGATTTTATTGATGTGGAAACAATTGCAAAGAACCTAAATGGCTTACTCCAGGTTAATGGTACAATTAGCACTAGAATTCAGGTCTCCAAATCCCTGGTCAATCATTCTTTAATACTAGTCCATGGTGTCTATCATATGTTCAAATAAACATCCTGGGGTTCAATTTTTTTTTTTTACCACATTCCCTCTATGTTGGCATCCTGTGTGTCTCTGGATGACAAGTAAGCAAGTAGAAGCACAGGTCATTAATGTTCACTCTTTTTTTACTGGTCACAAACTGGGAAAAGGGGTTTCCTAATTGTCCTCATCCTGAAGGAATGTTTGTCCTGCAGGGAGCTACTTTCTACTTGAGAAAATTCAGAAAGTAGCTTTTGGGACATGTTTGTTCTGAGAGGGTGGAGAATCAAAATTGGGTTCTGGTTGCAATTTAAGTTACTTTGTGAGAGACATTCCAGTCAGTACTACTTGATGACAGAGGACGGAAGGGGAGCAAACAGTACTTTTCCAACAAGTTGTGGCCATGCGTGGAACAAAAAAAAATCCCTCATATTATCAGTTGCTCACTAATTAGTTGTAGTCTTCTCTGATTCTTAGGTCAAATTATTTGTCTTATGTCCTTTTGTGGGTCTTATCATTCAGAACAAAGTGAGCCCAGTGGAAGATATCCATCCTAATCCACTGTCTGAGGTTGTAACCAACTGATTATTTTATAAGTAGGATTGATTACAAAAAAGAAAAGAAATTTAGTGGCTGGATTTGTTATAGATTCTGTTTTGACAGGGTCTGCCAAACTGCTACTGATTCAACTCCTCCCCCTCCCCCCAAATTATTCAGCTTTTTGTGAAAAATTCAATTTAGTGAATTCATAAAACTCCTCTAGAATTCTTCAGTTAAGACGTTGTAGCTACTCTGAGCATGAAATATTTCTGATAAGGTGCAAGCAACTGAGAGAGATGGGAATTATTCTGTAATAGCAATATACAGGATGCCCCCAAAGTCTTAGTTCAGTTCTAAATAGTTCCAGGCTAATAAAATGGATGGCAATTTTTCTTTGTGTATTTTAATTTTTAATAGTTTTTTTTCTAGTTCCATGTAAAGACAATTTTTAGCATTCATTTTTTTAAATTGTGAGTTCCAAATTTTCTGTATTTCTGTATTTTTAAGTTTTATTAATGTTTTTTGTTTTCATGCCATAGTTATTTCACAAGACATAGTCCTTCCCAAGTGAACCCTCTCATAAAAAAACAGTCTGATAGAATATTCCCCACTCTGTATCCACAATCTGTACCTCTCTCCTGAAAATAGTGAGGTATGTTTTACCCTCTGTTCTCTGGGACTCAGATTTGCTGCCTTCTAGTGCCATTTTCATTTAGCATTATTCTGTTCATTATTTACATTGTTCTACTTCGCTCATTTTGTTCTATATTAGTTCATGCAAGTCTTCTCATGTTTTACAACCTAATAGTATTCACCTAACACAGTTTGTCCAGCTGTTCCCCGGTTGATGTGTAACCACTTTATATCCAGTTTTTGCTACCCCCCCCCCAAAAAAAGTGCAGCTTTGAATACCCCTATTTGTGGATATGTGGATTTGTGGATATTTTCTTTTTTTGTCTTTGACCTCTTTGGGGACATATGCCCAGTATTAGGATCTCTGGGTCAAAGGATATGAATAGTTTGGTGACTTTTGTTTTATAATTTTCAAATTGTTTTTGAGAATGCATAAAGCAATTCATAGCTCCAAGAGAATTGTATTAGTGTCTCTGTTATACAACCTTTCTAATGTTTATTATTTAATGTCATTTTTATTACATTTGCCACTTTAAAGATAACTAATAGCATTTTGCTAAGGACCCATGTTGATACAGACCAAGGACTGAAAGCGAACTGAATTGATGGGAAATAAAAGCATTATTGGTGATGATCAAATTGAAAATGTAGCCTTAGTGAAGATAGACTTCTAAGTGGACTAACCCCTCTTAAACTTAGAAATATTGTCACTATGGAGCTGAGAAAAAGGTCTTTTCTGTAGAAGGAAGAGCATAGCCCACATCCCCACCACATCAGCAGAGGGTGGGCTTCCTAACATCCTTTTTTCTCTATAGCTTCCAAAAATTTCTTCCAGTTCTGAAATCCTATGAGTACAGGAAACAAGATAAGGAAATGAAAAATCCTCAGGAGTTGTAGTGGACTACCAAAAGCTAGTGTGATCTTAGGCTTCATTTAAACAAGTGTAATATCCAGAACAAGGGAAGTAACATTCGATTCAGTTTAACAAGTATTGTTGCTGTCTATCATCTCAGTCATGTCCAACTCGTCATAATCCCATTAGAGGTTTTCTTGGCAAAGAGACTGGAGTAGTTTGCCATTTCCTTCTCCAGATCACTTTAAAGGTGAGAAAACTGAGACAAACTGAGTTAAGTGACTTGCCCAGAGTCATATAGGTAGGAAGTGTCTGAGTCTAGACTTGAACTCAGAAAAATGGTCTTCGTAACTCCAGGCCTGGTGTTCTATCCACTGTGCCACCAAACTGCCCATAAGTATTTACTGGGTGAAAACTACTGTACTGGTAGAAACCTCTGTATTGGTCTGAACACACTGAGTGTATTGTATTCAGTTCTGACTGCTGTGTTTTAAGAGGGACATTGTCAAATTAGAGTGGGGTGCCTGGAGACCAGCCAGTATGAAGGGACTGAACTATGACATATGAGGGATACTTAAAAGGACAGGGTGTAATATTAACTCTAGAGGAGAAAACTTTGGGGACTCATGGATGAGGTGAAGAATGGAATGGATACATTCAGATAGTAGAAGGGTTGTCATTTGGAAGAGGAATGCTATTTCTCCCCTGGGTCTCCACAGGAAAAAACTAGCACTAGTGGATAGAAATTACAGAGAAACACTTTTCAGGTCCCTATGTAAGCACAGTTCCCAATCAGTTTGCTAATATTGGGAAAAGGAATGAACTGCCAAGAGAGATAGTGAGATTCATGTCACTGAAGATGTTTAATCCAAACGTGGATGACATTGAACTAGGTGGTTTCTAAGATCCTTTTCAGTGCTTAAATTCTAAGGGAGAGCAAGTAATAAGATGATTGGCTTGATCGAAATAAAACACGTTCAAATCCAGCTTTGTCTTTCAGGCTAAAGTAACATACATTTTCAGCCTTTGCCTGTTTCTCCTGTCCCATAATTAAAGGCTCTCCCACTGAATATGAGAATGTAAGAAAACAGATGTGTGAGTATTAAGAATATGGTATGCTGGGTGAAACAAAGGAGCTTATGGTCATGTATAAGCTGCTCAGGCTAAATTGTTCTTAGGTTTGGATTTTTAAAATAGTATATCATAAGTGCCTTCCCCACCACCACCATTACCCCAGTGGATAGAAGGATGCTATGCATTTTTTTTAAATGAGCAAAAAATTTTATGCCTTAAAATCTGAAATACTTTGTTATCTCTTTAAGAATTTTAAAATCCAGTCTCTTTTTTGGTGTCAGAAAATTAAAAACTGTTTCTAGGGGAAGAATAAATCATAGATTATCCATCCTCAAGGTAGGCAATAGGGTATAGGGAAGAATTCCTTAAAAAAAACAACCCTCATTTGATTTGACCATCCTTGCTAGCTATTGCCAATATCTCTCTTCCCTTTCTTATCTAAATTCGAACATTCTATACATGGTGCATCCACTTTTCTCTCACTCCTTTCAAAACCCTGTTTAATCTGATCTCATCATTGAACTAAAATTACCCTCCCCAAAATCACCAGTGATCTCTTAAAGATCACTTCTAATGACCTTTTCTCAATCCTATAGCTCCTGGAGGATCCATATTTTTTATCTTCTTTGTATCTGGCTCTTAGTAAGCACTTAATAAATGCTTACTTTGACGTCCTGAAACATATTTGGTGATGAAAAGTTAATGCTTCTAAAACTGTTATTTATTATATGCTTAAATATGGCAATCATTTTAGTACATAACCATAAATAAAATAGATTCTGTTGTCTGAGGTTAGTCCGTTTTTGTTCTGTTATTCAGCCGTGAATAAGAGTGAATTTCATTTCCTGAAATCTCTCTGATTTTTAACTAAATATTAACTTCTGTAGAATGCAATTTGACCTCTTTTTCTCCCCAATTTTTAGTATCCCGCATTAAAATACCAAGTAATTTGCATTTTAAGGATTTGCTTATGTAAGGACAATTCCTAAGCAATTAGGGCCTTTTACATTTTGTATTCTAGCATAATATAAAAAGTGGCTGAGGTAGTTTCATGAATTTGTTTAAAAGCACTTTAAAATTCTTGTTTCTCAAAATATTTTGAGGCCCTCAATTAGCCTTTCAGCTCTCATAACTCGCACAACCTTTAAAAGGTCAAAATTATACCTGGTCTCTTTTTTTTTTTCCTAAATATACATATCTGAAATAATTAGGTTCAGTCACTTTGGATGATATTCATAGGAACTGAAAGGATTATCTTTAAGCCAAAATATTCCAAATTAGTGCCTACTTAGGAAAAGCCAACTTAACCTAAGTTTCCCTGTGTCATTTAGAATTTTAAATCTGTTTGCTGTCTTTACTAAGCTTCATTCTCAGTGTTTAATAATCAGCCATATTGCTGGCTTTGTGTCCTACATTTTATTGCCTATCCAGTTTGATTCCATAAACATTTATTAAAGACCTGTCATCTACACAGCTTTGTGCTGAGTTCTGTGGAGATAGAAAATTTTCAAATTTTTAACTTCATCCAGTCTAGTTGGATGCTGGGGAAAGATACATGCTAAAGGACTAGCCATTACAGTCTTTTCCAATCCCCTGTTTCTCTGTCTAGAGCAGGGGTGGGAAACCTGCAGCCTCAAGGCCATATGTGGTCTAATACATTCCTCACAGAGTCTCCATTTTATGCAGGAGTCTCAGCCAGTCTTCATTCCCTTCCTAGCCTTATGTCTAGCTCCTGGCCTTCAAACCCTTCACCTAGAGCATCATCTATTATTATATTAAAGAGGATGATCCTTACTAGGCTTCAGTTCAAGTTGTGCATTGACTAAAATAATCATTCATTCCCTAGAACATGAATCCCAAGCTTCTCTGAAAGGTGATATATGCCCCACACCTGAGTTCTTCCTGTAGCATCGTAACTTTCAGTCACAGCTAACCTGTCAAGTATAATGCAGTGTTTTAGAAAATAGATTTTCTTTGCATTTGAGAATATTTAGATTTTCACAGAATTTCAAAGTTGGAAAGGACCTCAAAGACCATCTAATTCAACCCCTCTCTGAAAAAGAACACTCTTTACAACCTAATCTACTGATGGTCCTCCACTTTTGCTTGAAGACCTTCAGGGTTTTCTGAAGCAGCCCATTCCACTTTGGGATAGCCCTAATTACTAAGAACTTTTTCCTTACCTCAAACCTAAATTTTTCTTTTTGCAACTTCCCCCCATGGCTCCTACTTTTGCCCTTTGGGGCCAAACTGAACAAGTTAGCTTGTTCTAGCTAGAGGATGAACTGTTCTGTGAGATTTACTGGGTTAATTTAGAGCAGAGTATATTTTCATTCTCATTTAAGAAAAGAGCATCTAATGCTCCAGATGAGCATTCTTGACCAGCATTACAAATAAAGAAGTGTTGTCATTGGGCTCACGCTTGAATAGCATGGTGACTTTCTCTCTGTTGCTATTTATTACATCTGCCCTTAATATAACTTCTGACCCCCCCCCATCTGTAGTTATGATGGTCCTTAAAACTTACTATGAAATTGTGGTGAATTGTATTTCATGCCTGAAGAATTCACTGTTACATAAATCATATGAATAATATCAAATATCAAAAGAAGTTCACCATATGCAATTATAAGGAAAAAAGTTTAATTAGATCATGATACAAAGTTATAGTAAAAATGGTATCATGGATCTCCAGTTTGTAAAAGACCTCAGAAGTCATCTATCTCAACTTCTTCATTTTACAAATGAGAAAACTGAGGCCCAGAAAGGGTAAGTGACTTGCCCAAGGTTACACTGTTAGTAACAGAGCTGGAATTCAGACTAGTTTTGTGACTCCAAGTTCAGCATTTTTTCCGTTTTGTGATAATGCTTCCCAGCTTTGTTAAGAAAATAGGCCTAAAAAAAAACTTAAAGAATTTACTGATGGTTGTACAGCTAAAAACTGATTAGAACAGGATTTGAACTCAGGTCTTCCCAACTACATTCCAGTTCTCTCTAATATTGTGATACCTTCCTAAAAGAAAGCCAACTATTTAAGCTAAGAAATTAATTAACCACTCCCAGCACGGTCTAACAATTAAAAAAAAATACAGCAGAATTGTCACTTCCTTATTTCTAGACACTGTACCTCTCTTCCTGCCTAAGATCATTTTGTGACTACCCTAACACAATATTGGCTTCTGTCAAGCTTTCAGTCCACTAGAGCTTCCAGGTCTTTTTTCAGACAAATTACTCTCTAACCATGCCTCTCCATCTTGTATTTGTAAGGTTGATTGTTTGAATCCAAGTGAAAGCCTTTACTTATATCCCTACAAAATTTCATCCCACTCAATTCAGCCAAATGCCTTCTCTGTCGAGTTTTTTGTTTGTTTTTTATTTTGGGGGGTTTTTTTAGATCATCACTGTCATCCAATGTGTGAAGCCATCCCTCTTCAACAACTGCTAGATACAGCTTGGTTTACAGGCTCTGGGCTTCCCTTAGTTTACAAAGATTCTGAATATAAGTTGGAGTTGTTATTTGAATTTATGCTGACCCTTAAGACTAAGGTGTTGACAGAACTTATAGCTGACAGTGTTCTGTAAAGCAGCTTCAGAACAGTTCATTGATCATGTGTATTGGAGAAGAGAATGAGCAAATATATTTTGACTGTACTTCTGTGCGAGGTTTTAACTTGGTTTAAAATACAGGAGGCTTGTTATTAAGCCAATTAGCAGGTAATATTGGAGTCTGTCTTCTTCAGAAAAACATTTAAGATACAGATTTTTAGTAGAAATGTAACTGTTCCACCTATTAGTTGATACATATGCTTTTCTTAGTTGAATTTTTTTTAATTCTCTGGTTTGAACATACTGCAGACCATCTGACTCATCAGTGTGAACTGAGATCCTGAAATTTAAAGAACCTAGGCACAAATTGAAATCCTGTTTAATTTTGCTGTTGGGTTCATGTAAGTTGTTATGGCTCGCTGAGTCTTTTCCACAAACATGACATGGTAACTTCCAGTTGTATCTTGCTTGGGAACAAATGACCTGGGTGGCCATGTTATCTTGACCTAATCTGGCAGGTTCTTCATAGACATATATAACACTGCTATCAGTGACAAGTCATCTACCCAAAGGCTTTGTTAAAAGTCTAAAATTATTTCATTGCCAACCCCCGCCCCCAACAACTGAAGAATTTATATTTCTAAGAATAAATTTTAATGTTTCAGGTTCCAAGAAATAGTTCTTAAATGGCAGCATAATCACATCAATTCAATTAAAAAAATTTATTTAGTAACTAGTATATGCAAAGTATGGTATTTATACCCTGGAAAAAATACAAAATTTAGATAAAATGCAGTTCTTGCCCTTACAGAGCCTAAAAATAACACACATATGGATAAAAATACACTATGTCACATAGTAGGAAAACAAGAAAAGTGCAAGCAAATTCATAAATGGTACAAAGTCTTTGAAAATGTGATGTGAAGTTGGAGAGAAAAGGTTGCCCACCCTCCCCCATCTACTCCCTCCACGCAGAGAGGAGACCTGGATGATTAGATTAAGATGCTCAGACATGCTAACTGAATTCCAAAACAGGTCCAGCTCTCCTTTATTTGATTAAATTCAACAAACATTTATTAAGCACTTACTATATCTTTTCCTTGTCTATTATGTATTAGATGCTTACTAAATATTTGTTGAATATATGTTTGGGACAGGCAATACAGATGGTCAAGGAATTGGGTCCAGAGTTGAACAGGAGGACAAGAACTGGTTTGCCTTGGGGAGGGCAGGCTGGTTTGCCTTTGGGAAATGGCAAAGCTCCTTTACTGACCCCAAAGCTTCTCAGGTAAGCAAATGCCCATATTTTTAATTCCAACATTCTGCCAGCATTACTATGTGGTACCTAGACATGGAATACAACTGTTACTGAAGAATTAAAACTGATTACCGCATAAAGGGCACTGGAGAGAAGTTCCTAGTGAATGTGAACAGGCGGCAACATACAAACAGTAAGGAACTCTGAAGAACTAAATTACAATATATCCTCAAGGGATATGTCCTCCAATGATACCCTTGAGGCATCTAGAGGTAGGCCTCTAGCATGTGCAGTGGACTCCCCCTATGGCCAACTTATGGAAGGACATGGATAAAAGGCACACAGGATACACAGGAATGGAGGGGATGTCATCTGCATCATTAAGAGGAACTCATAAATGATCACAGATGTATTTGAGTATGTGCTGGAAGCTAGGTTTGGGGGATAAAACCAAAACAGTCTGTATATGAGATAGGTGGAGTAAGAAGTGCTAGTAACTGGGTATATGAGGAAAGATTTCCTCTAGAAAGTAGTTCCTAAGCTGATCCTTGAAGGAAACTAAGGACCTTAGAGGGAGAGATTAAAAATCAAGGATAATTTTCTATTTTATTCCTATAAAAATGTGATCTTATTTGATTTGATCGAGTGTTTTAGTCTGTTGAGATCTTTTTGGTGTTTGACTTTGTTTTCTGTTGTGTTAGGTATCCTTCCCAACATTGTGTCATCTTCAGATCTAATAAACTTTTTATCTGTACCTTCATTCAGATTATAAAAATGTCAACTATCATAATCCCATGCAATATAAAATGTGTTAATTATCACAATCCCAAGCAATACACTGAGGATGTAAAAATAAAAATGAAACAATCTGCCCTCAAGGAGCTTTGAGGGTTACATGTAAACAGATGTGTTTATGGGCTACTGGGATTCAGGGTTTCTTTTTTTTCTCAATGGGTGGAAGGAAATGGAAGGAAGGAAAAAAATAAGTGCTTGATATTTGAAAAAAATAACACAAACGTTTTAAAAAGTAATTTGGAAAAGAGAAAAAAAATGTTTGATAATTTAAACAAAGCAAATGGGGGTGGGGAGCAGCACTGATGAGGATTAAGAAAGGCTTCATGTATATAGTGGCACCTGAGCCACTTTGGAGGGAACCAAATATTCTGAGGTGAGGCAGAAAATTCCAGGAACAGGGAAAAGTCTATGGTAAAAGGCGTCGAGGTGAGATATGAAATTGTTGAATTCATGGAAGAGTTATTGGTGCAGTTTATCTGAAATACACAGTGAAGAGTAACATACATTTTAGAAATGTAGGGTGGAGCCAGATTGGAGCTTTTTTGTTTATTTGTTTCTGTAATGACTGGCAAAGAAATATCACTTTAGTTATGGTTGAACACGTTGGTAATTTCAGGACTTTGGGGGAAAAATTATTGGTTGATTGGTTCTCTCTAATTATTTCATAATACCTAACTATGGAAAAGGAAACAGAGATGAAGGGTGGCATAGGGGACAGTGTACTGAACTTGAAGTCAGGAAAATTCTGGTGTGAATCTGACCTCTGGTTCTTCACTTAACCTTGATATCAGAGGAGGGTGATGATGATCCTTGTAGTACCTGCCTCACAGAGTGGCTATGAGGGTCCAATGAGGTGGCAACCCTTGAAGTGTTACCTAAATTATTACTAAATATGGAGAGTACTTCCAATGATAATCTCTGTTAACTCTTATTAAACTAGAGCTCTTAATATAAAATCTTCCTCAAACATTTAATATGTGTCTACCTACTGAAATCTAATGGATCAGCTAGGTAGGGTAGTAAATAGAGAGCCAGGCCTGGAGTCAAAAAGACATTCTCCTGAGTTCAAATCTGACCTCAGACATTTACTACCTAGGTGACCCTGGACGAGTCAGTTAATCCTATTGTATCATTTTCCTCATCTGTAAAATTATCTGGAGAAAGAAAAGGCAAACCACTCCAATCTTTTTGCCAAGAAAAACCCAAATAGGGTCACAGAGTCAGACACAACTGAAACAGCTGAACAACACAACAACAGAAATTTAAGCTTTCTTAAAAGCAAGTAGCACAATGGATAGAGTACTGAACTCAGGAAGATCTGAATTCAAATGTGAACTCCAACACTTACTAACTGGGTGACTATTTCCTCAACTATAAAATGGGAATTATAATGACACCTACCTCCCAAGATGGCTGTAAGGATCAAATGAAATGATATTTGTAAAGTGCTTAGCACAGCACCTAGCACGTAGTAGGTGTTTCATAAATGTTTGTTTCCTTCCTTGTTAAATCCCTTTCTTTTTTCAATTTTACAGAAGCTGCCTTATGTGTATAGAGCCTGCAATCAGCACCAAACACCTTCACTACCAGAGTTTCCAGCTCTTTGGCTTTGACTTCATGGTGGATGAGGAGCTGAAGGTCTGGCTCATTGAAGTCAATGGGGCTCCCGCATGTGCCCAGTAAGCCAACCCCAGATAAAGACATTTTGCATTCTTTAAGACAGATTGATATTAGGTTCTTATCATATAATTTTCCCCCTCATTCAGCAGGTTTTTAGTAAACACCTACTATGTGTTCAGCACTGTGTGAAATGCTTTGGAGAATAAAAAAGCATATAATAATTATGATAGGTCCCATTTATATAGTCCTTCAAGGTTTACGAAATGATCTCCCCACCACAACCTAGCAAGATAGGTAGTATGAGTATCATTTATCCTATTTTACAGATAAAGAACTGAGGCTCAGAGAGGTGATACAACCAATAATTTTCAAATTCCAAGTCCAATTTTCCTTCTATTTTACCACGCTGCCAATTATAAGTATATATAATCTAACTGGGGAGAAAGAACAGGCCATGCCAAAAAAAAAAAAATCAACTAAAAATACATGGCAATAGTGAGATGAATGTCACCATTAAATAGTACAGACAGTAAATGCCATAGTGGTTCAGTGGAAGGAGGCTTCTGGACTGGAGTCAGGAACATTAGATTTGTTTCAGAAAAGAGAAGAGCATGATAGGGGAAACTCCAGGAGGATAGCACAACATGAGCAAAGGTAGAGAATGCAGAATGAATTAGGCCTGTTCTCAGAACTATAAGTAGACCTCTTTGCTGTTTGCTGTTGTAGGGGAATGGTAGAAATTAGGACTAAAAAATAGGTTTGGGGAAGACGTTGGAAGGTCTTCCATGCCAGGCTAAGCCATTTGCCTTTTCTCCTGTAAGCAGTGGAGAACCACCAAAGGTTTTTGAACATGAGCATGAAATTATAAGAACATAGTTTTAGGAAGACAGAGAGGTCTTCCCCCAGCTTGGGGAAGTAATTTGAATGTTTCAGAAGGTTCTGAGATAGTACTGTGCTTTAAAAGGACAACAATAGGTAAACTATTTCATCAGGGGCCAAAACTCAGCCCATTTGTTTTGTGTTTTATATATTTTTTTGTTACATTTTGAGTTCTGAGGTGGCTCCTTCTCTCTCTCCCTCCCAACCTCAAACTAGGGAAAGTCAACATATATGAAACCATACAATACATACTTCCATATATCAGTTCTTTCTCTGGAGGTAGATAGCATCTTTCTTCATAGGTCCTTTGTAGTTGATCTGAGTATTCATATTACTCAGAATAGTTTAGTCATTCACAGTTACTCTTCAATCAATATTACTGTTACCATTATACAATGTTCTCTTGATTCTGCTCATTTCACTCTTCATTATTTCATGCAAGTTTTTACTTGTTTTACTAAAATCAACCTGTGTCCCATCACAATCATATACTACAATTTATTCATCCATTCCTCGATTGATGGGCATCTCTCAATTTCCAGTTCTTTGCCACGATAAAGACAGCTGCTCTAAATATTTTAGAACACATAGATTCTTTTCCTTTTTCCCTGTTCACCTTGGGAAACAGACCTAATTAGACCAGTCCACAGTTCTACCAACATTATTGCCCCAGTTTTTCCACATCCCCTCCAAAATGTGTCATCTTCCCCTTATATCATTTTAGCCAATCTGATAGGTGTGAGATGGAAAATCAAAGTTGTTTTAATTTGAATTTCTCTAATCAATAATGATTTAGAGCATTTTTTCATATCACTATATATGGCTTTGATTTCTTCTTCCAAAAGCTGACTGTTCATATCCTTTGACCATTTAGCAATTGAGGAATAACTCATATTCTTATGAATTAGACAAAGTTCTTTATATATTTGAGATATGAGGCCTCTATCTGAGAAACTGCCTGTAAAATTTTTTCCTCAATTTTCTGCTTTCCTTCTAATCTTGGCTATATTAATTTTATTTGTACAAAAACCTTTTAATGTAATCAAAATTATCCATTTTATATCTCACAATGCTCTCTATCTCCTGTTTATTCATAAATTCTTCTCCTTTCCATAAATCCTATAGATCAGCCCCTCATTTGTTTGGATAATCTTGAAAAAGTCACTTGACTTTAATGACTTAGTAACAAAATCACAGACTCCCAAAGTTAGAAGGGCACTCAGGGCCTAAACCTAAACCTAAATTCCTTCTCCTCCATCCCTAACACATGAGAATTATCCAACTTTTGCCTGGAGATCTTCTATGAGGAAGAATCCCACTGGGGCACTCTACTATATCCCAAAGCAGCATATTTTGATTTTGGTTAGTTCTAATTATTGGTCATTTTTTCCTTACATCACACCTAAGTTTACCTCTTTGTAACTTCTGCACCCTGACCTCAGTTCTGCATTCTCCAAAGAAAATCTTATCCTAATATTACATGACAGCCTTTTAAATACCCAAAGACCACTATCATGTTTATTATGTTCCCTTTCTGTCCTCTTTTCACCAAACTAACTGTACAGTTCCTTAAGCCAGTCCTCTTTTAACATAAACCTGAAACCTTTCAACACCAAGATATCCTTTGTATTCTCTCCAGCTTATCATTGGTCTTTCTAAAATGTTATTCTCAGAACTGAACACAATGTTCCAGATAAGGTTTGACCAGGGCAGAGGACAAGAAGACCATCATCTCTTCCTAGATGCCATGCCTCTCTTAATGCAATCTTAAGTCACAGTAGCATTTTCAGTTGCTTTATCACATTCAATTTACATGAGGTTGCAATGCACTTAAACCTCCTCAGATCTACTTCAGATGAACCTCCATCTAGCCATACCTCATCCTTGCATTTGTGAAATTGACTTTTTTAAACCCAATTGTAAGTTTCTCCATGCTCAGTACCTTAATTCAGTTCCCAATAAGTAACTCTTCTATTCTTTTCCATTAAGAAAATGTCTTGCTGTAGCAACTAGGACCTCCTTAGAGCATTAATTTTTAGTTACTGCCTCTTCCTGTATCTCTTTCTTCCCCTTCCTTATCCTCTTTGTACCTGTTGAAAATCTTAGTCTACTCAGATGTAAAATGAAAGAGTTGAACTAGAGAACCTCTAAAGTCCCTTCTTTTCCGAAACTGAGATCTCATGATCATGTGGGCACATGGGAAATGATGAGATTAGATTAGATTAGATTAGATTAGATTAGATTAGATTAGATTAGATTAGATTAGGAGTCCTACACTTAGTGTCCCCAGCAGGCCTTGACTTAGTAGATCAGAGTAAATGTCTACTTCCCAAGTACTTTATGAAGATGATTGAATAAATGTGTTGAGTTTGCACTAGAAGCTGGTACCCAAAATCAAATCAGAGCACAGCTGGAGGATGCTGATTTACTCATGCCCTAATTCACATGTATCATGGCTACTCGCTTTTGCCAAAGCAGGGATAGGAAGTAATTTTTGTAGGCAGGCTAGGGACAAAAGAGTAAAAAAAAGCATGGTACATTTGTTTTTCTTATGAACACATTTAACAAATAATTTATTTCTCTCTGTCTCTACCTCTGTCTCTGTCTTTCATTTTAGGAAACTTTATGCAGAGCTTTGCCAAGGTATAGTAGATATAGCCATATCCAGTGTCTTTCCTCTTACTGACACGGTGCAAAAGCAGAACCAGCAGGCTACATTTATCAAGCTATGATGAAGATATGATCAAAGCAACACATAGGAGAGAACTGCCGCACGTTGGGCTTTGGGAGGGCAGGAGGGAGGGTAAGCAGGGGGGACAGACTATTGGATTGTTTGAAATCATGCCAAAAATGGGAGAGAAGTGGATTTTTTTTATCTGCAAAGGAAGAAGAAAATAAAAACAAATACTTTCAAAGAGAATCCAGGATGAGCCAGAAGTGCTCAGAATGTTTCACCAGACTCTGCTCTAAACACAGCTCATACAACTTTTGAAAACTGAAGCAAATCTCTCTGGAAGGACAGCAAAATATTACTTTAAAAAATGAGGATTCAAGAATTTTATGTTCTCATTCTTTTTGAAAAAAAAATCTTATTTTTACTAATAAGGCAACTTTGTGAATAGCATCTCTCTTCCTCAGGGACCCAGTGAAGCTTGGTCCTTTTGTTAATGTGTAAGTTCTTTCCACTTGCTGCAGTCTTAGTGCCTTAGCTCAGTTCCCAATAGGTAACTCTTCTATTCTTTTCCATTAAGAAAACCTATCTTGCTCTGGGAACTAGGAACTGCTCAGAGCATTAACTTTTGGTTATTGACTCTCCTGTACCTTCTTTGTGCCCTATCCTGGTATCTGGTATCTGTTGAAAACCTAAAAAGGAACAAACACCAATAGTCCTGAGCTTAGGAAGAGGATCCAAGCAAAGAGATGAAGAGGTTTCCTAATAAGATTAGGATCAGTTGTCTGTTAGAATTCTCATCATGGGGAGATGAAAAAGTGTTGAGATCATTTCAGTCTGACCTGTGGGTTTAAGGAAAATTAATTTAACTCGTAATGCTAATTCTTTTTTTTTAAGTCATCCACCCTTCTCCCTATCCCCTACTTGATTAATACCAGTAATGAGCAAAAAATAGCACCTTCTCATTTCTTATCAGGTGGGTGTGTTGAGATCTGATTTGTTTTATAAACCTACTTAGGATCTTTATTTTAAACTAACTTATTGAAGCACATTGTCAAGATCCCATTTTAGTGATTTTCTTTTGAAATTTTTTAAAAACTCCCCTCTCTCATTAATGTTTTCTGCACTTTGAAAAATAGACATCCTTCTTCCCAATGAATTTCATCCTACTTTTACATGTCCTTGAATTTCCAGGTCACCTATTCATGACCTTTCCTTTGTCTCTTCCTCCTTGGGCTCTATGCATTGTTCAGTCAATCTTGGCTATCTACCTGTGCTGCAAAGCATCGTGGGAACTGCTGGTGGAGGTTGGCACATCACCCAACTGGAGCAGTCTCCTTTGGGAAAAAAAGGGGGGATGCTTTCAAAAGTCCACATGGCACATAAAGGATTTTTCCCCTGCCAGTCTCTCCTCCCCATCCAATTTTTTTCCCTTTTTTAAGTTAGATGTATTTTGGATTTATAAAGCTGACTCTGTCCTTTTTTATGTTTCCTCTCTTTGGAGGATACATCAGGAGACCAAATGAGTAGCAGGTTGGAAATTTTGAAATCATATTTGTCTTCAATGTGTCATCATTCATGCACTTAGAATGTCAGATAGGGATAAAGTCTAGCAAAGAGACCTTTTTGATCGTATTTAAGAAATGAAAGTCAGGCTTCTGCTAATGGTCTGATAAGAAAATGACCCTCCTCTTACAGCAATATGAAATGTTTTTTCCATAGCCATTGTGCAGTGTTAGGTCTGAGGCACGCTGTATCTCTCTTTCATTCTTGGCACAATAAAACAAACTCTACAATGAAGTTTTTGGGGATTTGTTTTAAGTAGCAGAATTTGGACACATGATACGGAAATGTTGCATTCAAAAGGAACAAGAGTTACCTGATAAAGAAGTGACATTCAGCATTCAGCAATGGCATGTTTACTGAATTGCTTAGAGCATGGCCTGATTGGGTCAATTCTCATGGAGATCTGGGATTCAGAAACCAGGAACCCGCTGGTTTAAAGATAATAAAACACTTGTATTCTGGAGAGAAACAAAATCAGTCCTAATAAAAGTCTATCTTGGAGGCTATAAAGCAGCTGTTTGATTAAATGTTTGAACCTAAGCAGGCATTTTTTGGGAGAAGGGAACGTGGCCAACCTCTAAGATACCCTTGTAGATTCTTAAACTGGCTGTTCATCTTTAACGCTTCCTTCTCTGAAGTGGTGATAGTAATGAAGCATGTCTTGTACAGCATCCCTAGAGTGATATCGTTTTCTATTGTGGGGCTGACTTTAGTATAACATGTCGGAAATATAGCTATCTATGTAGCTGTATTTGGTAACCCGAACAAGTACTGATATAGTTTTCTAAATTTTTTGTTTTTAATTAACAAATTATTTTCTCTCTCTCCCACATCCTACCCCATTGAAGGAGAAAACCCAAAACAAATCAGATTCCTCCTAAAAAATATGATAGGTAAAACTAATTCTCTCAGAGATCATGTCCAAAAACTATGTCTCGTTCTGCACCGAGTCCATTGTTTCTGTCATTAGCATGATTCATAATTGTTCTTCAGGAGTATTGTGAGACTTCAATAAGATAATGAATATAAAGTACTTTGCAAACCTTAAGCCTACATAAAAGCCAGCTACTACTACTACCACTATTACTATTGTTAATTAGCCTCCAGTCAGGTGATGACTTTATTCTCTGAATCTTTTTTAAGTGCTATCAAAATTCTGTTTTCAGTGATTTGAAAAACTCCTTTGAACACAGGCCTCCAGAACATTTAGGAATTTTTTAGCCCTGATAATAAATGTAGATCTTATTTAAAATGCAGGTGAATTGAGAACGTTCATCCATCTTGAATGCTTCCCAGGGATTCTGATTCAAAAGCATGGATACCTAAGAAATGAATTTGGTTCTGTATTTTTATTTTGTTAAATCACACATTATTTGGTAGGTAGCTTTAAGTTTATAAAGATAGCTATATTCCCAACATGTTATACTAAAGTCAGCCCCACACTAATATTGCATTGCTAGTTACTATTTCCTTAAGAGAATTATTTTACATTTATCACATATGACAGCACTTGAGGGGTGTGGTGGCCAATTTTGCCAGCAGTGGAGTGGCAAAAGATTTTTTTCATTAACTATTCTAAAGGTCAGCCAAGAAAGTACTCAGTAACTTTATGACAGAGAGATTCCAACACTACTGGATTTATTGTAATAAAGATTCTGATTTCTATTCATCACAGCTAAGCAAAGAAGAAAGCATGGTCACAAAAAGTGACGAAAATGGATTTTAACTGATTATTTTTTCTTTCCCACAACCCACACCATTGGAGGGGGGAAAACCCAAGACAAATCAAATGCCTTTAAAAAAAAATCAGTCATCCAAAACTAAATCTCTTACAGGTCATGTGTTTTACACACACACACACACACACACACACACACACACACACACACACACAAACTATATGTGTGTATATATGTACATATGAACAATATATATATTTCTACATCTGAGGCTTAATTTGATAAATTGATTTTTAGACATTGGAATTGGAAATAGTTTAATTTGATAAGTGGAGAATAGCTTTCTTATCTCTACATATATATGTCTAAAGAGAAAACAATTTAGTACATCAATAGACCATAGGAGCATAGATTTGGAGCCTGATGGAACCCTTAGAGGTCATCTAGTTCAATCCCCTTTTTGCGGATAAGGAAATTGGCTTCCAGAGAAGTGACTTGCCCAAGCTCACACAGTGGTTATTTTTAGCTCTTACATCCTAATGCCTGGGCATTGAGGCAGCAGCAGTCAATCAATAAATACTTATGAAGTGCTTACTAAGTGCCAGATATAATGCTAAGTACTAGTTATACAAAGACAAAAGAAAAAGTCCCAGCCCCCAAGGCCCTTCCATTCTAATGGGGGAAACAAGATACACATGAATGCATAACCTATACAAAAAGAATACCAGGTTGTTTGAGGAAGACAAAAGAGAAGGTGGGATGGGGAAGGAGAATCAGAAAAGGCTTCATGTAGAAGATGATGACTGAGCTGAATCTTGAAGGAAACCAGGAATTCCAAGCAGTGTAACTAAGGAGAAAATGTATTTCAAACATGAGGAAAAGCTGTACAAAGATACAAAGATGAGATCTGTGGTGACACGTATAAGGAGCAGTGAACAGGCTTGTATTGCCAGAAGGGAATGTCTAAGAATACTGGAAAGGTCGGAAGAAGCCAGGTTTCAAAGAGATTTAAATACCAAAGAGGAGTTTGTATTTGAGCCTAGAGGTGATAGGGAGCCATTAAGGTTTCATGAATAAGGGGCTGATATCATCACAGGTGATCATTAGTGGTCATATGAAGGATAGATTAGAATGGGGAGAGGTTGAGGCAGGGAGACCAGTTAGGAGGCTATTGCAATACTTCAGGGGAGAGATGATGAATGGACACCACAAATTAAGATGATGTCCATATAAGTGTAGAGAAGAGGATGTTGTGGAGATAAGACAACTGACTGGATATGTAAGGTATGAGTGAAGAAGTGAGTATGACCTCAGGCTGCAAAGCTAGGTGATTAAAAAAGCTGTCAGTAGCCTCTATAGTAACAGGCAGAGGAATGGGTCTTGGGGGGAAAGTGAAAGATAATGAGTTTGGTTTTGGCCATGTTGAGTTTGAGAAACCAATACAACATATATTTGAAAGTAGACTATCAGGGGAGAGAAGAGAATTTATTAAGCACTTAATATGTGCTAGGAACTGTGCTTTAAGTACTTGATGATGTTGGACTGGAGCCTAGGAGAGAAACTACGGCTATAGATATAGATCTGGGGGTCATCTGCATATAGATGCTAATTTAACATGTAGAAACTGCTGAGGTCACTGACTGAGAGAGTGTAGAGAGGCCCCAATATAGAGGAGTGCCCAATACAGAGTCTTGGAGAACAAGTTCAGTCAGTGGGCACAACATGGATGATGAACCAGCAAAGGAGACTGAGAAATGATTAGATTGGTGAGAGAAGAATAAGGGAGAAAGCGGTGTCATGAAAACCAGAAGAGAAGAAAGTAAGAGGATAAGGTGGCTTACATCAGTGACATCAAACAAATAGAAATTTATCCCTATGGGTTTCATATTGACTGAGAAAACCACAAATTAACATTGTTGTATTGTATTAATTTTGTTAAACATTTCCCGATCACATTTTAAATGAGGTGCAAGTTTGATACCTTTGGTCAATAATCTCCTGCTACCAAAAGATTTAGGAGGAGGAGGAGGATTGAGAAAAGACTTTTATATTTGGTCATTTAAAAAGGTCATTGATAACTATGAATAGAGTAGTTTCACTTAGGTGATGGAATTGAAAGCTAGATTGTAAGGGATTTAGAAAAATGAAAGAAAACTCAACAGTACTGAGGATAGACTGCTTTTTCAAGGAATTTAACTGAAAAAAAGAAGATACAGATGAGAAAAAGGATTTCTGGGATCTGGTGAGGGTTGGGTTTTGGTTTTTTTAAGAATGGAGGAGACAAGAGACAGCAGGAAAGGAAACAATAGATAGGAAGATTAAAGATAGGAGTTGATAATGAGGGAGAAGAAAAATCTATTCATAGTTGATGCATTCTGCTCTTAGTTATATGATTTAATTTGGGTGTACACAGTCTTACAATGATTTTGGGTCACAGGAAATAGCAGATAATCTGAAGACACAAGGATTTTAGTGGAATACATGAGTGAATATGAGTAAACAATATGATTCAGTAACAGTAAGAAAGTTGATACCTTCTTAGCTGAGAGGACTGGGACCAGGAGCAGGACAAGGGCCACAATGCCATTCTGTCCTAGTCAGAGCAACTCTGGAGTATTATATGTTATTCAATTCTAGTTGTCACATTTTAGGAAAAGGATGGCAGCTAACAAGGCTAATGCAGTCTTGGGCTACATTATTATGTGTCATTTCTAGGAATGAGAAGGTGGCTAATGGTCCTGCTCTTCTCTTCCTTGGGCAGACCACATTTGGAATATTTTATTCACTTCCAGGTACCAAAATTTTGGAAAGGCATTGATAAGCTGGAGAGCATCTAGAGGAATATGGCCAGGATCATGAAGTGAAGGGTCTTGAGACAATGCTACTTTTGGGATTGTTTGAAGGAACTTAGGGTAACCTGATGCTTTTCAAATATTTAAAGGGCTATTCTTTTTCTTGTTTGGCTCCAATAGACAAAATTCGAAGCCATAGAAGGAAGTTATAGAGATGACAGTTTAGTGTTACAATTTCCTAACTAGAAAGTCCAAATAAAAAATTCTTGGAGGGAAAAAGACTTCCCAACAAAAAAAATTCCAAAAGTAGAATAGGTTCTAGGACTGCTAGATGGCACAGTGGATACAGCACTGGGCCTGGAATCAGGAAGACTCATCTTTATGAGTTCAAATCTAGCCTCAGACACTTACTATGTGACCCTGGGCAAGTCACTTAAATCCTGTTTGCCTAAGTTTCCTCATCTGCAAAATGAGCTGAAGAAGGAAATGGCAAATCACTCCAGTATCTCTGCGAAGAAAACCCCAAAATGGGGTCACAAAGAGTTGAACACAGCTCAGAAACAACAGAACAGACCAGGCTGATTTAAGAGGCAGCAGGTTCCTCTTCATTGAACGTATTCAAGCAAAGGCTTGATGACTGAACATATATTGAGATTTCTTCAGGTACGAATTGGACCACAAGCTTTCTGGGGCCTTTCATTTTATAGACAAGTAAACAGAACTTAATATGACTTGCCCATTATAAGCACCAATTCAATAATGCTGCCAAACAAAATAGCTGGTACATTATATTGCCTCTGTAACTGATTGGGTTGTTACTTTGAAAACCTTCCCCAGCATTAGACATGAAATGCTTTTTCCTATCAAAATATTTAAATATAGGTCCATATAAGTTAAGTAAGGTGAGTCTAAATTGTGAACTGGATGGCAATACTAAACTGAAATTTGTGAGAGCAGAGAGTATCACAGTATGTATATGATTTCCTCAGCAACAGGAAATGTCAACTAGCCTATAACTAAGTAGATAAGCTATTGGTTACATATAGGTTAAAGGATGTGCCCAAGGTCACACAGGTGGTGGGTATAAGAGAATCAGAGACAATGTCACTGTATACATAAAGGTTGAATGCGACTTCAAAAAATGGCAGCCTGTTGCAATTCTAAAATTAGTGAAATGCCTTAGTAAGACAAATTATTCAAGTATTTGTTTCTAAGGTCACAGAGAAAGAAAGGTTGTAGAAACCTGATTTTTGTTACCACCTGCAAAGTTTAAGTCATCCTTCTACATAGAGGACAATGAAGTTGACTGCTGTCTCACTCAGTTCTTTCTATATGGGACTACAGAACCTCTCTTCCAAAACAGAATCTTTCTGCTGATGAAGATACTGGCATAAGACAATGGCCAGCATCACATAGTGCAGCTTGATTTTTGATGCTCTGAAGTGTCTCATCTACCAAAGCTGAATAATTTTAAGTTCTCCATCAGGGTCACTCCCAAAAAAAGTGGAGTAGTACTCTTCCTGGAGTAGATGAAACCTTGTCTGTGTATGTGACCAAATTCTATGTCAACCCAGGTAGGGATGACTGTTGAGAGCTTTCTCCTTCAGAAAGCTATGACAATTCAGACATGGCCCCAGTGGTTCAGCTATACTCCAGGGTAGGTGTGAATTGGTTTTAGGGCCCTAACCATAACCAATACCCAAATCAGACCCAGGTTCTGCCATAGTCTTAGGAACCACACTAGCTTCTGGGATAGATCAAGACAGTAATACCAAGTATGGTACTGTGCTCTTCAAAAAGAGCTGAGGCCCTCCAAAATCTCAATATAGCTGATGTTTAAGGCTCTTTGTGAGGGTCCGGGTCTGGTCAAATATGGTTGGGGTTTTTTTGAGTTTATTCTCAGGGTAGTATGAACTAGACAGAAGATTCAGAGTTTACAATAACCAATAAGCCTCTTGTTTTATAGGAATTAATCAACTCAGGCAAGGAAAGTGAAAAATACTGTTAAGACCTAAAGGACTGTAGGGTTCTGAAGGCCCAATATGATCACTGGAGTAAAATGTTTTTATCCTTTTTATTTTTGGAACAAAGAAGTTTAGAGCTGGGAGAGACCTTAGAGACTAAAGTGGAATGGGGCAGAAGGGAGAATGCTAGATTTGGAGTCAGAAGATCTGATATTGAGTCTCTACTCCTCCACCAATGACTACCTTGTGATGTTGGGCAGGTCACTTAATCTCTCTTGATCTCAGTTTTATAATATACAAAATAGGGGGAGGAAGTGGACTAGATAATCCTTAAGGTCCTTTCCACATCTGATTCCAGAGGTAACATAGATAACATGATTAATCTAAAATAAAACCATATTTTATGAGGCAACTGAGAGGAAAGAACTGTTATGGCTTTTACTGTAAACTCTACTCTATTCTAGGGACAGTAGAATAGAATGTATATAGCCAGAAAAAACTATGACTCAAAGCAATACAATGTTAACTTTTCCAAGAGAAAAAAGATTTTTTTTTAATAGAAAATAGCTCCATGAGGGCAGGGATTGTTTCATTTTTGTCTTTGTATTCCCTGAAACTAGAACATCTGACACATTGTAGGTGCTTAAGAAATACTGAGTAATAGATGGGCATAAGAGTAAAAAAGTGCTACGTCTATCATTTGAGGGGTTCCCTACTTGCCATAACCTTAAGAACTGGGGGAGAAGGGGGAGTCTGTGTTTTTCCTTTATATTTTGATACTAACTTATTGTGTGATTCTAGGGGAGGTCTCAACTTTTTATGCCTGTTTCTTTTTCTGTGAAAAGAGATCGTAGCCTGATCCATTGATCTGAACTATCCTTGGGATGAAGGATCATGTGTACATATTCAGAGATATCTGATGATGATCATTTATTAGAATGATCTTTAAGCAGTAGTTTCCTTCCATTCGTTTTGTAGAGGTTCACTCCAGAAAATACCAAGGTAGCTCATTATCTGGCAACAGGGTAAATAACTTTTGTCACGGATGCTAAAAGAAGAGAAAAGAAGTCTCTAATGCTTTTTGGTAACACTGAGTGCAATACATTCAAGAGAATGTAGGAACAAGTATGTGGTTTGTGATGCTAGGATTCCTCACAGGAGGAATATTACTTGAATTCAGAATTGGTGAACTGCTTGTTGGAACAGAAGTCAGAATGCTTTAAATTCCTTTACTATCTTTCTAATTGATTTCTTACACATCAGATTACTTAAATTAGCTCCTTGCAGAGAACTGACTAATATGTTGCTTCTAATGCCATCAGTTAGCAACCAGCAATACATTAATGTTAAAAATTAACTTCAAAAGCTAGAGAGATTTAATTCATTAAAAACTAAAATTTCTCATATGTAATCTGTATGCCACACTGGCATTAGTCCTCTTCCAAAAACTCACAAAGCATAAATCATACTGATTCCTATACCACAACTTGAAAGAAAACGGGTGCTAGTGACTGAGAAAGCCTATCTGAAAAATACTTTTTCCTATAAAGGCATCTTAAGGAAGAATATGTATTGAGCTCAGAATAAAACATTTACAGATGTATAATACAATACAGATAAATAACACATTTACAATTACAACCCATAATAATAGTTTGATGAATGATAGCATCCTGTTACTGGGAAGAATATTTTGTCCAAATTAACAAAAGGTGTAGACAATTTTGAATTGAAGTTAAAATATGTAATGAAGTAAAATTTGATCATTAAAATATAAAATTTATCAGTACTACTGCACTGATGGTAAATTCTTTAATCTGAAAAGGCTATAAGCCAAGATGAAAGTGGAGGAAGTGTTGGTGCATGATTTTCTGTTTGCAGATGATTGTGCACTCAATGCAGCCTCTGAAGCTGAGATGCAACAAAGTATGGATCAATTCTCCACTGCCTGTGCTAATTTTGGCCTAATAATTAACACCAAGAAAACACAGGTGTTCCATCAGCCACCACCACATCATTCATACATGGAACCATCAGTTACAACAAATGGAAAAGTTTTGAATGCTGTGGGTAAGTTCACTTACCTTGGTAGTATACTTCTTGGAATGTATACATTGATAAAGAGGTTGAATGCCAGAGCTAGCCCAGTGTTTGGGAGACTCCAAAGGAAAGTGTGGGAGAGAAGAGGTATTAGACTGAATATTAAGCTGAAGGTCTACAGAGCCATTGTGCTGACCTTGTTGTATGTGAAACATGGACAGTCTACCAGCTCCATTCCAGGAAACTGAATAGCATCCATTTGAATTGTTTTAGGAAGATTCTGAAGATAACCTGGCAGGATAAGGTACCAGACCCTGAGGTCCTTATGTGAACTAAAATGCCAAGTATTCACACACTGCTAGAAAGAGCACAACTCCAAAGGGCTGGTCACATTGTTCCAATACAAAATGTACATTTGCCGAAAAGACTGTTTTATGGAGAACTCACACAGGGCAAACATTCACATGGTGGTCAGAAGAAGTAATACAAGGACACTCTTAAGGTGTCTCTCAAGAACTTTAGAATTGATTGTGTGACATGGAAGAGACTGGCGCAGGACCACTCAGCATGGCATGCCCACATCAGAGAAGGCACTGTGCTCTATGAACAAAGCAGAATTGAAGTGGCTCAAAAGAAACACAGAATGAACAAATTTAGAGAATCTCCCCCAAATGTTCACATGAACAATTTGTGCCTGATCTGTGGTAGAGCTTTCCAAGCTCATATTGGTCTGATCAGCCATAATCAGACACACTGAAACTTAAGAGACTCTGGCATAGTGATGTCATTTTGGTCCTCTTCAAGAACAAAGGACCACAACCAAATATATCTGACTAATACCCTATCCAACACATGTTTGTGAAAGGGCTTCCTTACTCTGTACTTCTATGTATCATTGGGTGTTAATTTTAAAGTAACACATTTTTCAACAAATTGCAAAGTATTTTTTTGTCTAATATGCCCCTTGTTCCTTCCTCTCCCAATTAGCTAGAGGTCTTTCTGATTCAGCATATCTAAATCAGTTTTATTGAAAAGCGTTTGAATGATGACTTTTGTCACAATTTTCAGTCAATATATGGCCAGTCATTTGTGTTAGAAAACAAATTCCATATTTAAAACAAAGCATATTTACTATATTTCAATTATTATTGTACCCTTACTCATTTTCTGCCCCCAGAGGTTGACTGCAACAATAAATGGCAGTGGAATTCAAGCCATGTAAGAGAAGTGAAACCAGCCTCATATGTGACTAGACCACTTTGTTGAAACTGTAATCAGGGCCTTTGCAAGACTGCATGCATGTCTATGTTCAATGCATTTCCTGGCAGTTCTCCAAACTTTGTTGCCTACCTAGAAAAAAACACTGCGCAATCAATGTAGAAATAACATTGTATCCACAGAATCAACCTTTGGAAAACAAACCACAATGAAAAGAAATATCTGTAACAGTAATTGGCATACATACAGAATATCAAGAGTTTGTGTAGTTGACATACCAGAGCATGAATGTATGTATATGGATCAGATGGGATTTTCGTGACTACATTATACACAGTTCCCTGATATCTGTATCCAAATCAATTAAATATGAGGGGGGGAAACTATTTTTCCCGAATTCCTAATGGAAGTAGAGGCAGGAGGGAGAAAAATTCTAATGGAAACTATGATGTTATATATATTAAAATTATGCAAAGTTGGAAGGAAGATCAGAGATCAAGTCCTACCTCTCACCCAATGCAGGAAACATCTGCCAGACGGCCATCTGGTTCCTATTGAAACACTTGCAGTGACAGTGTGTTCATTACATCATGAGGTGATCCATTTCATTTGGACCGTTCTCATTCTTAATTGGCCCGTAAATTCTTTTCTGTTTTGCCTAAGCGTGTCTACATTACAATTGTTAAAACGTAAGATGTGTATGTTTTAATTCAGTCTGATTCAGCAAACATTTATTTAGTGCCCAGTATAAGAAAGGTGCTTTAGATACAAAGATGAAAATGACGTCACTACCCTTCATTAAGGAGCTTTTCAAGCAATAGTAGACCCATTTTACAAAGTGAGAAACTGAGTTTTGTAGAGAATGTGGAGCTGCCTGGGACGACACTTCTAGCCTCAGTTCAGGCAAAGCCTGGGAGAACGTGCGCATCGGGGGCCGAGGCGGCGCAGGGCCCGCAGTCCACACGCGTGGGCCACCAGGAGACGGTGGTACAGTCAAGATTCACAAATGGGGGGGAGGGGAACTGCTCTCAAACTAACGATCTCTGAGATACTGATTTACAATACCATACGTTTGTATATTTATTTAAACTAATCTACTTATCTTGCTAAATAGTTCCTAATTACATTTTGTTCTGGTTCCGGCGGATCTCAAGGAATTTTGTGGGCACCCTGGTGCCCAGGGTTTGACAACTCTGTAACCCGCCAGTGAGCCGGGCGGACTTGGAAAAAAATCACCAAAAAAAAAAGGAAAAGGAAAACAGAAAGTACTTCTCACGTGGGCTGCTGGGACTTGTAGTTTTCCGGTTACGGGTCTGGTTTTTTTGGGTTTTTTTGCTGGCGCAGATGTGACGCTTTACTTCATTTACTACATTTACTACATTTCCCAGAATGCCACAGGAGGGAGGGGCGGGAGTTAATGACGAACTGCCTTCTGGGATGTCCAGCAGCTGTGGCTCGTTTCTCCCACGCTGTTAACCGGCATGGATCCCGGTTGTAAGTGGCGGGACCTACCCGGCGGGCCCAGCCTGAAACACTTGACCGAGCCGGGTTACGGGATCCCGAAAGAACAGCAGCTGCCGGCTTTGCAGGAACTCACGCGGGCGCACATCGAGTCCTTCAACTATGCTATGCGAGAGGGGCTCAGCCACGCGGTCCAGGTGAGCGGGCCAGCCGTCCCTCCCAGGGGCTCACTTCCCCTGACTCCTGCCCCATAACTCGCCCCCCGGCTTTCCTCCCCGCACTGTCCTGCCCTCTTTCCGACCTGCCCCGAAGTGTGCCCCTTCCCCTTCAGGCTTCCCACCTTCCTCCTCCTACGCTGGTGTCCCCCCCTCCAGCTTCTATCTCCTACTCTGGTCTCGTGGCCCGACCTTCCCGTCTCTCCTCTGCCCCCATCCCCGTCTCGCGGTATCGGGGGTGGGCCGAGCTCTTGCCCCTTGCCCCGCTCTGTTCCCGCGTGACTGGCTCTGTCCTTGGGGGCGGGGCAGAGGCTGAGGGCTGAGCCCTGGAGACCGGGAGGAATTGGGAGATCCGGGTATATGGGAGGATCTCATTCCCAGCAGGATCTGAAATGTTATTCTCTCCTTCTTCGCAAGAGACTGACTCTCTCTCTCTGTCTCTCTCCCTCCCCCCCTCCGTCCCTCTCCCCCTCTCCCTCCTTCTTCCCTCTTCCCCTCTCCCGTCTCCTCTCTCCCTCTCTCTCTCTCTTCCCTTCCCTCTCTCTCATTTTCGCCCTCATCTTTCCCTCCTGTCTTCTAAACTATCCTCCCACCTTCTGCTACAAGCCTTTCCTAGTCCTCCTTAATCTTAGTACTTTTCCTCTGAGATGATCCCCAGTTTATCTGCATGTTGTTTCTCCAGTATTTATCTTGTTTTTACTTTCTCTCCCCCATTACCCTATGAGCTTCTTGAAGACTGGGATCAAATTTTGGCTTTCTTCTTATCTGCAATACTTAGCATAGTCTCTGTTTCATAGTAAGTTCTGTATAAATACTACTGAATTGACTAAGCCTGGAAATTAATGAGAGCCACTCAAAGGATTGTTTGTCATGCTTGTTACCTTTGACAATTTATTAAGCGGTATTTTGAGCAAGGGAATAGTTGCTGGTTGAGAGTGTTCCCTCCCATTTATTCAGCAGTATTTATTATGTGTTTATTGTCTACCTTCTTCCCATGGAACGTAAATTCCTTTAGGGCCAGGATTATTTTGATTTTTGTCTTTATATCAACATCCTGTGTATGTAATGTGGCACCTAATAAGTGTTTGTTTGATTCATCTTGCTAAGTTCTAGGGTAGAGCTTCTTAAACTTTTTCCACTTCACACCCTTCAGCAGTGTGAGTGGGGGACATGATATGAGATATTCCCACGAGTATGTACAAAGCTTAAGAAGACATAGTCTTGCCCCATGGAGTTTACTAGATAAGAGGATAAGACAAAAATACATAATAGAAGCCAATATTTAAGTTTTCCCAAGTACATCATATCCCAGTTTCTCCTTTGAGCCATATGGTGAAATGGTAAGAAGGGCACTTAGAGGTTTAATTATTCTGATTTTGTTTATTTCTTAAAGTTAGGTTCAGAGGAACTGAGTGAGAGACCTGTGGTCTCACAGCTCAGAAGCATTAGAGACAGAATTTGAACCTAGCTCTCCTGTATTTTTCCCATTTTACCACACAAGGTACAAGACAGAGCAGTGACCTCAAAGAAGAGGGGTAGAGCAGAAGGCACATGACCAGGCTTTGAGAAGTGTGTGAAGGGGAGCAGCAAGTATAGACTAACTCATCCAAAAAGTTTAGCATTGAAAATGGGGAAGGAAATAGTAAAACAGTGTTAGTAGGGTCAGGGGAAGGCATCTTTTGATATGGAGGCATGCTTATAAAGTAAGGAAAGAATTAAAGGAAGAGTAAATTCAAAATCTTCAAGAAAAGATGATGGTATGAAAGGCCCAGTAGAAGACAGGATCAAATGCACAGGTGGATGGGTTAGCCTTGAGAAAGCAGGGTGACTTCAGTTCTTTCTTTGAAAGAAGAAAAAAGAAGCTGGATGAAAATACAAAAGGCTTGAAATATGAAAGAGTGAAGCAGAGGGAGTTCAGGTATTCAGGGAAGATTTTCTGTCACTCTGCCCCATAAAGTCACTTAAAGGAGATTCTGGCTTCATTCTCCTTTTCATGTATAAACCTGATCTCCTGTAACCATCTTTTACTTCTGTAGGCTCAGGGATACAAATAATGTTTTTCATATTTATGAAGTCATTAATGAGACCCTTCTATTGAGGGAACATAGAGTGATTGCAATCCAGTGATTGCCCTATTCTTCCTTGAATAGCTTTAATTTTTATAAAGTTCTTAATTATATCAAGTCTAAATGAGCTTATCTCCTTTATGAGAATAAATAAGAAGTTATCAGTGCACTTAGAACAGACGTGATTAGAATGTCCTTTGAGTGAAAGTTCTCAGAAAATGCAAAATAAAGAAAAAGGGGTGTTGTGTTTCAGGCCATTCCACCTTTGGAATTTGCTTTCAAAGATGAACGTATCACTCTTGCTATTGTGGATGCTGTCGTTGCTCCTCCCATGGTCCCTAAAGGGAGCATCTGCAAAGATTTGAAAATCTACCCAGCAGAATGTCGTGGTCGGAGAAGTACATATCGGGGAAAGCTGACAGTAAGTAAATAACGGTGACTAAATGAATAACAAATGAATAATCGATATGATCGATTGTATATCTAGTGTATCTAATAAAAATATCACACTTAACTGGGCTGCTTAACTTCATTAGTAGCTTATGTTTTGTAAGTCTAAAGCACTAAATATCATATAGAAATTAGAACTGTTTCTCTCCGGTTCCTCCTCTCATATTAGAATTAAGTGTTGTGCTAACTGTTTAAAATGAGCCTTTCAATTACTTTTGTAGTTTCAGTTGTCTGGACACAGTTTTTTATCTTGGCTAATGTATTTTTTTTCCTTCTGTTTTCCATTAGGCTGATATCAGCTGGTCTGTGAATGGGGTCCCCAAGGGAATTATTAAACAATCCCTTGGCCATATTCCTATTATGGTGAAGTCTAAGCTGTGCAACTTACATAATCTTCCTCCAAAAGCTCTTATTAAGCACCATGAGGAGGCAGAGGTAAAATGAAATCAGTAACTTGGGTTAAATAAAGAAATATTTAATTCATTCAAAATCTTACTTAAAAGTTTGTTTTCACCCAATTTTCCATCTAATTTATTAATCTTTTCTTTTTTAAAATGACTTTATTATTTTTTTACATCCCCACCTCCCCCTCTCAGAGAGCTATCCCATGTAACATAGAATTTTTTAAAGACAAAAGAAGAGGAAAAAAATCATAGCTGATAAGTACGTCAAAAAAGTTTGAAATTATGTGCAAGATTTATAGACCTTACCACCTCTGTAAAGAGGTGGGTTGGGAATATCCTCTTACATCCCTTCTTTCAAGTCATACTTGCTCTTTATGATTTTGCCACATTCACTTTTGATGTACGTATTTATGTTGTGTTCTTCCTGACTACCACATTGTCATAGTCACCTTGTATGTTGTTTTCTTGGCTCTGTTTACTTCACCCTGCATCAGTTCATGTAGATCTTGCCACACTTCTCTCTATTTAGCATATTCAGCATTTCTTATAGCACAGCAAATCCCATTATATTCATGTACCAAAATTTGTTTAGCCATTCCCCAATTAATGGTCATCTCGTTAGTTTCTGATTCTTTATTACAAAAAATACTGGTGTAGATATTTTGTTATATTTGAGGAGTTTCTTCTTATTGACTTTCTTCAGGTACAAGCCCAGTAATGGAAGTCTCTCAGTGAAAGGATAATGAGTATTTTATCGCTTTATTTGCATAATTCTGGGTTGCTTTCCACAATGTTTATGTTTATTTATAGCTCCACCAACAATTAATTAGTGTGCCTGTCTTTTCACAATACTTCCCACGTTGACTATTGCCATCTTTTGTCATTTTTGCTGCTTTGCAGGGTGTGAGTTGAAAATCTCAGTTGTTTTAATGTACATTTCTCTTATTAGTGACGTGGAGTATCTTTGATTTTATATAGGTGCTTTTGTATGTAGATATGCATGTGTATATGTAGCCTTGTGGTATTAACATCACTCTGATTTCTTTGACAGGAGATGGGAGGCTATTTTATAATAAATGGTATTGAAAAAATTATCAGAATGCTAATTATGCCTCGGAGAAATTTTCCCATTGCAATGATAAGACCAAAATGGAAAACCAGAGGCCCTGGTTATACCCATTACGGTGAGTAGTGAATCATAACAATTAATACTGGGATGGTAGCTTAGGAAAAGATAAATTTTAAGTTAAATATTAAAATGATTAAATGAAATGAAGAGAAGTTTTATTTAAATTGGTTCTTTTTTCTTCTGTATGATTCCATTTTATTAAATATTTCATTGTTGAAAGCTGGAAGGGACATTAGTATTCATTAATTCCAACTTTTGACCTAGTTCTGTTAATAATACACCATTCTTAACAGATCATCAACAAGCCTCTGCTTGAACATTTCACAGACATACACATCATGTTCATTTTTGTATAATACTAGTTGATTTTGGCTCAATATAAGAAAAAACTTTCTCACTTCCCAAAATTTCCTCTGGATGTAGAGATCTGTATATTTGCAGATACATATAGATCTGTGTATATATGTACACACACACACACACACACACACACACACATACATATATGGGGAGAGAAAGAGAGATAGGCAGACAGAAAAAGAGCCTCTCTGATTGGTTCAACTCTTTTATGAGAGTTCCAAGACCTTCCCTTTAAAGGGTGATGGGACTAGGCCAGTCTTTTCTCTCTTTAGTCCAAAGGTCCTTTTACTAACCCACATTGCCTGCTATTTAATGTAGTAATTTCATCTGCAATACCCCTTATAGAAGTAGGTTAACTATCTAATTTGTTTTCCATTGTGAATTTTATGCCATATTGGTTTATTGTAAAATGAAACATCTTCTGTTTTCAGCCTCCTTACTATAATGGAATTCACTTGTGTTCTCTTGGTTTTTTGTATTAAAATACAAAGTCAACTCTTTGTATAAAAGAACATAATCACTACATTTTAAATGTGGTTCTCCCCTTCAAAGTAAAATTTCTTCTATATGAATTATTGGTTCACATGAACTATCCAGAGCTAGAAGGTATGTCAGACACCATCTTGTGCAACCGCCCTCATTTTACAGGGAAGGAAACTGAAGGCTGGAAGTTTGTGACTTGTCCAAGGTTCCACAGGTAGTAAACATCAGAGAGAGGATTTTACTGCAGGTCCCCAGACTCCTTGACCAATGCTGATTTAAACTGTGCTATAATAACTTTTCATTCCCATCTAGACTGGGAGAGAGCCCAGGTTTTCATACAGTAAGCTATGGCGCTTTGGCAGATGATCTCTAAGGTTTCTTCCAGCTCTATGATTCTCTTATTTTCTGTGTTCTGTCTTTCTCTTGCTAATATATTTTAATATTTTGTCCTTTTTTAAAATTATTTGTCATATTCCCCATAAGCATATACCAACCCTACATAAGCACATACAGATAGTTCTTGTTTTATGTAAGTAGACCATTTCACAGACCTCTGCATAAAGTGATTTTTACATAATGTGAATGTTGGGAGGAAAAGGGTCAGGGGGTCAGTCAGCGCATTGTTCAAGGACACATGGGGACTAGGGACAGAGAAGTAAGAGTAAGAACAGGAACACATGGGGATCTGGGCCAACTATACTGAAGGCTGACACTTGGAAGTCAAGATATGGACACAGACAGGAGAGTAAGGCAACACTGGGGGGCCAGGGACAGATGGAAGACAGTGGGTGGGTGGATTGAGGTAAAGGTCTCTCTTGACACTGGAGGTTTCAAGCCACACTTCCAATTGAGGTGGCAGTGGGCAGGTGTATCTGCATCTATTCTCTCTCATTTGGAGGGGTTATTTTTAGGGTTGTCTTGTTTTTGTTTGTTTAGGTTTGGGGGTGGGAGGGAGTAGAAGGGTGGGAGCCAAGGGGCAGAAGCTATGTGAGCATAGGAAAGTTAACATAAGTGGGTTTTTTGGAATGTGGATTTCTTTCGGAATTCTATATGTAAAGTTGAATTTGTCAAATGTGAATTTACTTAAAATGAGAACTGTATTGGCAATCAAACTGATTAGTATCTTTATGAAACAAATTACTTGAACTTAAACTGCTTAAACCTCTGGGTATAGATCTACCCTTTTTGAGTTATCATCAAGTATAGTTGCTAGAGGCACCAAGTTTCTAATTTTGTAATGCTTATTTTGACAGGAATTTCAATGCACTGTGTTAGGGATGAGCACACTGCTATCAACATGAACCTTCACTACCTGGAAAATGGCTCAGTGATGGTGAATTTTATTTATCATAAGGAATTATTTTTTCTTCCTCTGGGATTTATACTCAAGGTATGAGTATTTTTCTTATGAGATTCATCAGAAGATTCCAAAGCTTCAATCAGATTCTGCAAAGTGAATTATAGATTTGATTAAGTAGATCACTAATGTTAAACTTATTTTTTCTGTTCTAGGCATTAGTTGGTTTTTCTGATTACCAGATTTTTCAGGAGCTGATCAAAGGAAGAGAGGAGAACTCATTTTTTAGGAACTGTGTTTCTCAGATGTTAAGAATTGTAATGGAAGAGGGTTGTCTCACACAAAAACAGGTCCTTAACTATTTGGGAGAACGTTTCAGAGTAAAGCTCAGCCTTCCTGATTGGTACCCAAATGAACAAGTTGCAGAATTTCTGTTAAAGTATGTATTTTCTTGCAAAATGTTCTTACTTTTTTGTAGGTTTGGGATTCAAGGTGGGGGTTTTTATGATAATATATTTGAAATGTAGTTGATGGTATAGTAGTTAGCCCCCCAGCCTCAGAGCTAGAAAATTTTGGCTTTGGATCTTCCCTCTGACTCCTACTGGCTGTGTCACCCTGGGCAACTCACTACACCTCTCAGAAGCTCAGGCAATCCTCTGCTGACCTGCACTGGTAGGGGGTGTTTTCTCACTAAGAGTACCTTATACCAACAACATTATAGCTCTGGCCTCTGTGCACAGGTTCCATTTGTGTATTTGTAGTTGGGTTAGAGAGAATATGGATTAGCAGTAGATTTGTGGCTGCTGTGGTCCACAGAATCTCTACAACGAGGTCATTGGAGCTTGAAATAGTGATAGCTTTTTCTTTTTCATTGGACTTCACCTTAATGGCCAAGTTGGAGAGGAAAAGCTATGGTATTGGAGAATGACAATTTTTCATTTTTCTCCTGAAGCTGCTTAACATTGGTATGAATTGACTGAGTGATATATTTATTTTAGTAAATGCAGTAGGATCAATCAATAGTTGAATTCCTTTGAATTTTTTTCTTTTTTATTTAATAGTCAGTGTGTGTGTATCCATCTGAAATCCAATGAAGAAAAGTTTTATGTGCTTTGTCTCATGACTCGGAAGTTGTTTACTTTTGCCAAAGAAGAATGTATGGAGGAGAATCCTGATAGTTTAATGAATCAGGAAGTTCTCACACCAGGACGACTCATCCTTATGTTTTTAAAGGTACACCAACCCACAATTTTTTTCCAAATTTTCCTTAATGTTTGACTCGTAACAAATGATATTCTGGACCCAACAAAATAGATATAATTTATCTCGCAGAATAACCAAGATCTCCTATAAACTTGATACAATAACAGCAGCGGTTTTTTAGAGGGATACAATCTGTACAGAAGCAAGAGATAACATGTATATACTGAACAGTTCAGTAATCCAGTATGGCTGGAATGTAGAGTGTTTGAAGAAGAAAAATTAGCAGTAAACCTTGGAAGGTAGGAAAAGCGCTTTAAAAGCAGAGGAATTGCGTTTCATTCTAGGGTTAAAAGGCAGCCATTAGAGTTTCTTGAGCATGATAGTGACATGGTCATACCTATGCTTAAGAATGGCAGTTTAGCTTCGATGAAGGATGGATTAAAGAAGGGAGAAACAAGAGACTAAGAAATCAGTTAGAAGGCTATGCTGTAGCCTGGGCAAGACAGAGCTTCAACTAGGGTGATTCTAGTGTATTTGGAGAGAGAGAAATGTATGTGAGAGAAATTAGGGAGGTACAGTTGACAAAATTTGGCAACTTATTAGAATCTGGGGTGTGAGGGAGAGAGAAGAGTCAGCGATGACTTTGAAATTGCAAACCTGGGTTACTGAAAGGATGGTGGAGCCTTCAAGATAAATAGGAACATTAGGAAAAAGGAAGAATTTGAGGGAAAAGGTGACTTCTCTTTTGGACATGTTGAGTTTGAGGTACCTAGCAGACATTCAGCTAGAGATGTCCAATAGATAGTTGGTGATATAACAGTGGAGTTCAGGGGAGTGATTGGGGCTGCATAGAGGTGATAGTGGAACCTATAGGAACTAATGATATTACCATAGAAAAAGAGGTCCTAAGAGATACTCAGATTATATCTATGCATAAAGGATTGGGATAAGAATGATGCAAAAGAAACTAAAAAGGAGTAACCTAAGAGAAATGTCTTTCTAAAAACTTAAGGAAGAAAAGTTGGTCAGTAACAAAATGCAAATGGGAGGAAAAGAAGAAAGATTAAGATAGACTATCTAATAAAATTGCTGGTAACTTTGTAGAAATTGTTTAGTTGTGTTGAACTTATGGAGACCCTCTGGACCATATAGTCCATAGAGTTTTCTCCATTTTCCACAATGGAATGGTTTGCCATTTCCTTTTCCAGTGGATTAAGGCAAACAGGTTTAAGTGACTTGCCCAAGGTCATGCAGCCAAGTAAGTAATGGAGACCAAATTTGAACTCGAATCTTCCTGAGTTCAGGCCCAGCGCTTTATCCACTGAGCCATCTAGCTGCCCTTTGTAGAAATTGGTTCTAGCTAAAAGATGAGATTGAAATCTAAATCACTAGGAGTTGAGAAGCAGTGGCGGCAGTGTTTATGTAGATTTTTAGCTTTTTCTAAGAGTTGTGCTATGAAAAGAAAAGACATGGGTAGTGGTTTGAGGTGATGTTGGGATTTAGCAAAAAGGGGATTTTTTTTTTTTAAGACTGGAGAGAACTGAGCATGTTTATAAGTTGTAGAGTTGGAGCCAATAAGTAAGAAGAGATTTGAAAAGAGGTGGTGGTAGGAGGGTGGTTGAAAGGACAAACCTAAGACCAACAAATGAGAGGGAATGAGATCAAGAGGAGTTGACTTTTACAAGAAGAAATTCAGAAATAATTCTGAATCTGCCTTCTCTGCTGCCTCAGCTGCTGAGATATTACTAATTGGTGTGCACTGCTTTCATATGAAAAGACTGGCCCTTTCCTGACCACTCACAGCTTTCTAAGTTCTTGAGTGTAACCTGCTTTTCTTAGCTGTTTTCATTTGTTGGCATTTAGAGTGCGTTCGAAGCTTTCCAGGGTTGAAGCAGGTCTGGGTACTGAAAGGTCTGTTCTCTCAGAATTCAAAAGTTTTATTGACTTTTTCATATTTAAGGGTAGGAGCACATTCCAAAGCCAACTACATTTTCTTTTATGGTCCACATCTCTGTACTCTCACCTTTTCCCAGCTGCCATTAATGTGAACAGTCTAGAAGTAATTATATTTTTCTTCACTCTAAGACTACTAACATATATTAGTATGTTTAGAAACAACTGAGATACTGATTTATTCAAATAACATTTGGTAAGTGCCTACCCTATACAAAACGCTGTGCTGAGAGAGATAGAGTTTTAGATAAGAGAAGGTCTCTCCCTTTAGGGACCTGATATTCTAGTATAGGAGTAAGGTATTGTCACAAATAAACAAATACTGCATATTAAATGCGTTAGAAAATTATTGAACAAATTGCTAGGTGTGGTCTGGGGAAGATTATTCCTGTTAGAGGGTCATCAGGGAAGGCTTTATGTAGGAGGTGGACATTTAAAAGGGTTTTTATGTAGTTCCTCAAGCATGACTCATTTTCTCAGTGTTTGAGTAAGTCACTGTATCATTACAAAGCACTTGGAATTTTTTAAAAAACTAATCTCTCCACTGTCTTTTTTGTTGTTGTTGATGTTGTTTCATTTCAGGAAAAGATGGAAGCTTGGTTGGTGTCTATTAAAATAGCTTTAGATAAGAGAGCTCAAAAGACCAATGTCACTATTAACACTGAAAATCTGATAAAAATATTTAGTATGGGATTAGATCTTACGAGACCATTTGAGTATCTTCTCGCTACTGGGAACCTACGATCAAAATCAGGTGAAATTAATACCTTTTTTTTCTTAAATTACAAAAAAAAAAAAGCTATCCTAGACTTTTGGTGTAGTTTGTTAATAATACTGAAATACTTAAATGAAAACAAAAACTGCCCATACATGAAACTGAGTTCCATTATTTTTAATTTATAATTTAATTATAATTAAATTAAATAAATTTTAATTTTAATTTAATTTAAGTACATATCAACTTTAACAAGATAAGTTTTTAAATCTTCTATTTCCTTCTACATCTCTTCCTAAAGTCTTTTTTTGGTTTATTTTTTTAACATGGTATATTTACTATTCTGGTTCTACTTTTTTTTTAATCCCACATCACTTCATAAGGTTTCCCTTTTTTGGTATTTTTCTTCATATACATCATTTCTTATGGCATAACAAATAAAAAGCAGAAATGATGTGAAAATCAGAGAGGATAGCTGTAGTCTTGCTTATTTAGGGATGAATTATGAGATTTTTGTGTTATCCAGACATCTTAATTGCCCTTTCTTTTGTCCATTATATTAGCACTTCCACCAGAGTTCTTAGTAAGTCAGAAATAGAAATTCTGTTCTTTATTTAGAGCAGTCTTAATTTACTCTTAAATTAAGCAGACCTTAATTTGAGATCCAGTAAATTTTGGTTTTTTATGTTTTATTTTTTGATATTTCACTATAATTGGTTTCCATTGTAATCCTGTGTATCTTATACATCAAAAAAACTATTCTGGGACATTATTAAAAACATTATTCTGGGATCCCTACTTTTCACTAGACTGCTGCAGGAGCGGCGGGGGGAGGGGGGGAGACTTATGTGAAAAAGGTGAAGAGCCCCTGATTAGAATGAGTTTCCTCCACAGATTCGTTATCTGATAGAAACAGTAGTATAAGGTTTGGTTGTTCTAGAGGTTGAAATAGTTGACAAAAATATATTAGGGGTAGTTAACATATATAAAACTATTTAACCATAGTGAAAATAAGATTTATTTTATTATGGTAACATATGCATCTAGAGATTTTAAACAGCTTTGATTTTTGCTTTATTTAGGTCTTGGCATGCTGCAAGATTCTGGCCTCTGTGTGGTGGCTGACAAACTGAATTTCATACGCTATCTTTCCCATTTTCGCTGTGTACACCGAGGTGCTGCCTTTGCCAGGATGAGAACAACCACAGTTCGAAAGCTACTTCCAGAGTCCTGGGGTTTCCTTTGTCCTGTGCATACACCAGATGGAGAACCCTGTGGCCTGATGAACCACATGACTGCTATCTGTGAGATAGTCACACAGACTACCTATGTATCTACCATCCCACCTTTGCTCTGCTCCTTAGGTATGTTTCTTGCAGTTAAGTGAAAGTTTTTCTCCTTCGGTGATCGTGGTGGATAATTGTTCATCTTTTGAGAGATCAGCAAGGACATAGTTTCCCTGGAGGAACTGCTTTTTAATCATTTTCATTACAAACTGTTGAAAACACTTTGAAAATTAAAAAGGAAAGCAGGAATTTGCAATGTTAGAGGTGTCCCTCTGCTTTTTACAAAATTCTGCTACAATCAAAACCAACAAGTGTTCAGATCCTCCTTTGAAAGTGAAGTCCTAAAAAAGCACCAATCCTTAAAGCCCAAAGATCATGCATTCTGTGTCTAGTGAGTGCCTATTTAATATCTGTGCTCATTGATCCTACAAAGTATTTAATGTCATGGACTAGGGAGACTCTATCTTCCGTCATTTCCAGGATCATCTCTGTTTCTACATAGAATTGCACTCAAACTTTTCTGTCCATGGGGTCCCTGACATTCAAGCCACCTCAGTCAATTCTTGTTTATTTCCTAGTGCCCTTTCCCTTTCTTCTGTAGCCTATTTTCTGTCTTTCACATGAGCCTTCCATTCCTGATGGACATTTTACCATATTTCTACTTACTTAGGAGCAGTTTGATCTTTTCCTTCTGTTCTGTATCCTTTCAGTCTTGCGATATCTAAAGTGGGATCCAGAGGCCATTCATTAATTTCTGGGGCTTCTTACCAGTAAGGAAAAAATGAATAAAAAGCTGAGGTTACACTTTGGTGACTCATTTTGCCATCTGCAAAGTAATGATACTGAGATTAAAGAAACACCTAATAAGAAAGACCTATAGCATCCAATTAGTCTAAGGGTATTAATATTAAATGTATAAAGTGTCGTAAAGTGATGAAAGAGACTGTTGGAAAGCCGTGTGCAGCTAGTTTTAATGACTGGAAGTGTTTTGGTATGGTTGACTGTACTATATTATTGTCCTCTTTCCCCAGGGGTTACCCCGTTTGATGGGACTCCAAGTCAACCATATAATGAATGCTACCCTGTTATGTTGAATGGTATCTTGGTTGGCTGGGTGGAAAAGGATCTTGCTCCTGCCATTGCAGATTCTCTCCGGAATTTTAAGGTGATCTTAGATAAGCAAATTGGCTTCTTTTTTTTTTTTTTTTAACTTTTCTTTACTATTTTTTTCTTATTCATCCTGAGAAAGTGGGCCACAAAAATGATCTGAAGAAATCTGAGAGAGCATAAGAATGGCCAGTATCTAGAGTTTCATCTGGTATGAAGTTGAAATATATTTTCAGACAAGTAAATTGGCTGACCACCATAGGGTAACTGGTTTGAATTACGGAATCGTGTCTGATCAACATGTTTGCTGTTCCCTCAGGTCTCCAATCTGAGGGGCTGATTGGCAAACTTAAAATTTGAGTGAGGAGATAAGAATTAATTGTGATCTAAAAACAGAGTATTCAGATCAGTTCTTTTGATCTTATGCAATAGATGTTTGGTTGTATGCAATACAAACAGGTCTTACTCATTTCCCTCAGGGATTTGAAAAGAGAAATAAAATAGGTATTTGGGGCCTTTATATTTTCAAATAATGTGTTCATTTAATTCCAGAGACTTTATCCCTTTGATTATAAAGCTCTCTATTTAGAGAATTAGTTAGCATAGTAGCAGTCCCTAAAATTTTACATTCTTTGCTGATACTATTTGTACATTTAACATAAAACTAAAGAACGTGTTTTTAGCTTTCTACAAGACTTCTGTGTGAGGTGTAAGTTGTCATATATGCTTAAACTTAACTATGCATTTTAGAATTGATTATTCATTAATTGGTTCCTGTATAGGAGACTGAATTATCAGGCATAGGATTCTGGAGAAATTTAGAGAATAAGAGAGGTGGTTAGTGGCCTAGCCCCTCCCCTAGATTGCCCCCATGCTCAACATCTCTGTCATGGGGAGGGTTGGATAAGGGGAGGTGGTAAAAGAACTTATAGTTAAGTTCCTTCCATTCTGATCTTCTGTTTTTTTCCTTTAACCAACTGCAGCTTGTCAGGGATGATTTGACATTTACTACCAGCTGCATGGTGGTTTTTCTTTTTTCTAAAATATGGAACCATTATTCATGAAATTAAAGAAATGGAGAACATTTTCTGATTTTCTTTCTCTTGGAAATAGGTATTGGGGAAAAAAGAAATCCCTCCTTGGATGGAAATAGTCCTTATCCCAATGACTGGAAAACCAAGTTTGTACCCAGGGCTATTTCTTTTTACTACTCCTTGTAGAATGATACGACCTGTGCAGAATTTGGAACTGGGTAAAGAAGAACTGATTGGCACTCTGGAACAGGTAGAGTGATGTACTTTCTTGGTACATGTATAAGATGTTATAGTTTCTGTGGACTCAAGCATCCTTTTAATTGCCCATTTGTTCCCTCTGTTAAAAATATTTGATTAAAAATACTTGGAGTCATTTAACCTGAATCTTGGCAGTTACAAAGTTGTAAATTGGTGTTTTTTAAAATTTTCCCATCTTAACCCTTTTTATACATTATCATTTAGATAGAGAGCTCATTGTGTTAATTTTTTTAAAAAACCAACTCTGTATTGTTAGGCATTTCTTTAGATCTCAGCAGGAGATGATGAGTACTGGTAAACTGAACTTCATTTCCCATAGTCTAGGGAGTACACATTTTCATCTGATTTCAACTAAATTAACTAAAATTTTCCCCCCTTTTCTAAATATTATGATACCCATCGTTCACTGCCATTTATTTCCTTAAAATCTATACTTGGTTCTTTCTTTTTGGTTTCAGATCTTTATGAACATTGCTATCTTTGAGAATGAGGTTATTTCTGGAGTAACTACACACCAGGAGCTCTTTCCTCACAGCATGCTGAGCGTGGTAGCCAATTTCATTCCTTTCTCTGATCATAATCAGAGTCCCCGAAACATGTATCAGTGCCAGATGGGTAACTATCTTGTTAATTAGGATGATTACATGCTATTTTTAAAAATATATGTATATATTTTATTTTTCCGCTGTTACCATGTAAAAACAATTTTAATTACATACTAACTTTAAAATGAGAATAAGATGTTCATTAAGAATGAGAGTCCTTTAAACCATAATCCAAAACCAGGTGTACATTTCTAGAAGCCCTCCTCTTATGTGGTAATAGATTTGTGACTGGATGGTCTAGCTCAGTCTGTTCTCTTCATTCCCATTAGTTGTAGTTCTTTCCCAGTTCACTTGAGAAGGAAGTGGATGCCAGGAGTGGTGGGGCATACATACCTAGTACCTCAGGAGAGCCTGAGGGTGGTGGATCGCTTGTGTTTGAAAGTTTTGAGCAACAGTAGGCTAAGTTAATTGGGTGTCCACACTAAGTCTGGCAATATGATGAGTCCTTGGGAGTGAGGGCCCTCCAGACTGCCTAACAAGAGACAATACATCCAGGTGGAAACAGCAGGTCAAAGCTTTTGTGCCAGTCCGTAGTGGGGCCTTTGTGGCTGCTGTTCTACCACCCTGGTTGAGATAGGATAACCCAGTTTAAAAAAAAAAAAAAGAGGCAGAAGATGAAAGCCTGGTAGGAATACGGAGACTGTCTAGAACTGTCTTTAGGCCTTGCCATAGAACACTTATGGGATTCAGTGTGGGACAGAGAAGACTGTCTTTTTAGTAATTGTTATTACTGATGGATTTCCTAACCACCCTCAGGATTTGTGTTACTGTATTAGTGAAGATTTTCACCAAGCTCTTTGTATGTTCTGACATATAAAAGATTCTCCATAAATCTTGCTTTTGAGAAAAGCACAATTTTAAAATTTATTGTTGTGTCAAATATGTGTATTTAATTTGAAAACTATATAGGTATATATTTCATGTGGAGAGGTTATGTTTGCTTATTTTAAAATCATCATTGTACCATTCTTCTTTTTGTACTTTTGAAGTTGAATTCTTCCAACAAGAAGTATTCGTCTTTTTAAAATTTGGAAATAGAATTCAAATTCTGTTTGATCAAAAATTCTAGTTCTAGTTAATTCCCTTTATTTGGTAGCAGCACAATTATAAAAGCTATCTTCTTCCACTTGAGTCATTACTGAAAATACCTCCATCACGTGAGATGCCCCCCCAAAACTCTTTGAAATCTCCCAAACTGATATTAAATAATTGATGAATAATTTTTTTGAGACTGTCTTCAGTAAGGAGAAGCAGCATGGAGTACTAGAGAGAGCACTAAACTTGGAATAAGGAAAACCTGATACTCTGTCCTATCTCAGATGCTAGCTGTGTCACCTTAGACAAGTCATTTAAGCACTATCTTCCACAATTTCCTCTACTGTAAAATTACAGTCACATAGCCTGTAGTTCTTACCTATATAAGTTCATGGATATAAAGTGCAAACTTTAAAGTGTTATGAAAATGTCAATTATGTAAAAAATACAAAAACGACTCTTGAATAAACCACCTAAGTCATATACTTCAGGGATAAGTAGGTTATGGATCTGGATCTCTTGTTACTTTTTCTCTCGTCATTTTCTATTGCTTGTCATTGACTTTTTCACGTGGTATTTTTCTGATATGTGGAAAAAAATACATTGGGTAGTAAAATAATAAACCCTTAAAAATATTTTGGGAATTCACAATTTTGGGGTTTTTTCTCTAGGTAAACAAACCATGGGATTTCCACTTCTTACTTACCAAGACCGATCAGATAACAAACTGTATCGTCTTCAGACTCCACAAAGCCCTTTAGTGAGACCATACATGTATGATTACTATGATATGGATAACTATCCCATTGGGACAAATGCTGTTGTTGCTGTCATTTCTTACACAGGATATGATATGGAAGATGCTATGGTATGTTATTGAAAAAGGAATTTCAAAAACTAAGAGTGACCAGGCTCTTTTTAAAAAAAAAGAAAGAAAGATAAAAACCTAATTTTTATTGATAACTTTTGTTTTTATGTTGCCTACATTTCCCAATATATTCCCCCACCCCCAAACCCCTGCCTTTAGATCAATATGTTGTAAAAAAAAAAAGAAAAAAGAAAAGAAGGAAAAAACTCCAGCAGTTGACAAAACTAACATCTTGGAAAAGTCTGTTATGATATGTAGCTTTTTGTATCCATAGACCCCTTCCTCTACAAGGAAGCAAAGGTAGGGATTTCTTATTTCTCTTCTTTGGGATAGGACACTTTTCAGTTTGTGTTTTCCAAGTAAGAATCTTTGACATAACTCTGGCTCATGGTGTCACCTAGATAGGCAAGCTTCTGGCAAATCAAAAACTTTCCATGCACAGTGCCTTGAACACAGATCATATATACTCTAAAATACTTTGTTTATTCCTTAAATATTCAAGGACCTAATCTCTTCTTGCTGTATTTGTTTCAATAATTGTTTGTAATCAATAAATTTGATTATTTTGAGTGAACTCTCCTCTTCAGTATCTTGATATGAGAAGTGATACAAGAACAGATATACTTCAAGGATCTATAATTTTGTCAGTGTGAACACTCTCCTCTAGTACATAGTGCAGCTGTCCACAGCCTTTCAGATATTTTAAGGATTATCACAGTCAAAAAACATCCTCCTTCAACCATCCTGAACCTCTCCAGTTTCATCTAGGCTGGTCCTTGGACAACAAAAATGCAGTCCATTATCAGGCCCATCCACCAAGCTTTTACAGGCTAGAAAAACCTGCCACAAGTAAGGCACCAGAGTAAGATATGATAGAAAAAGGTGTGTTTCTATTTTAAAGAAATTACTATGCTTGCTTGTTTCTTTGTGGGTTATAATTCCTGCCCTCTCAAAATTCATCCAGTAAAGCAGGTTTCTCCAATTTGGAAAGTCCAAACTGAAAATGACTATGATATAGTATATTTAATCTTAATGAAAGATTATTTTAAAGTCAAATAGAATTACCTTTAAAAGTCTTAACATGACAGTGATTTAGACAGGTTTCAGATTAATGATTCTTTTGTTTTTTTTAGATTGTGAATAAAGCTTCCTGGGAAAGAGGCTTTGCTCATGGAAGTGTCTACAAGACAGAACACATAGATCTTTCAGGAAAAATCAAGCAAGGAGATGATAGTCTTGTGTTTGGAGTCAAGCCTGGTGATCCACGGACTCTACAGAAATTAGATGATGATGGCTTGCCACATATTGGATCTCTTCTGAAATATGGGGACCCTTTTTACAGTTACCTAAATATCAATACAGGGGAAAGCTTTGTGACATACTATAAGTAAGTTTGGATCCCTCTTTTTAGAAAATTTATTCATTTTACAGAGTCTCCTGAGAAATGTGCTGTCTTCCACCAAAAGTTTATGTTAAAAAGTGATTGTTAGGTTTTTGCTGCGATGAGCACATCTTAACTACAGTCTCGGGTGTAGTCTTTGATCAGCCAATCTGTGCTGACTTCATTAGCCAAGATCTTTCCCAGGCATTATTTGGGAAAGAAAAGCATTAAGGTCCAGCACCCACTGCCTTAATTATAAGTGAATAAACTGCTACTGTGGGTAAAAGTTACCTTTAGGTTTTCTGTACTGATTCTCTCTTCAGAACCCTCTGCAGAGCTAAATTGGAAGCAACATAAGGTAAATGAGGGGGGTTGACATCCTTAGTACAATGTCTGGCATATAGTAGGTGCTTAACATATGCTTACTTACTGTAGCCAATGCTATACCCACACATGCTGCTATGGATATGCAGGTGTATTTCCAGGATAAATTTGCAAAATATAAACTCTTCCTCAAAGACAAAACCAAAATATTTATTCAGATACCAGAAAGCCAATTCCTCTATGATAACAAGGAAGTTTGTACACATTACCAATAGAAAGAAAACCACCATCCCCAAGACTTCCCTCTTTCAGGCCTCCCCACAAAGAAGCTCCCTTAGGCAAATTGCCCCTCTCTCACCCAATCTGCTCTACTCTGCCTGCTGCCTTTCAGCTCCACCTCACTCTCTTCCTGCTGTATCCTGCCTGCTCTACCGTTTAGCAAGCTCCTTCCACCATTGCCTTCATGTGACTCAGACTGTGGACTGGGCCAGAGCTCAAAGCAGGTCACATGAGCCTATTAAGGGGCAGGAAAGATCTTCAAATTTCCTTACCATTACACTGACGAACAACCTTTTTTTTTTTTTTTTTTAGTAACTACCTTAAATATAAGTTTGAAAAATGCAAGATAAGCTTAAGATTTTGTTTTATTGATCTGAATTTAATGCATTGTGGTTTTTTTTAATCTTAAGTATAGTTGGATTCTATAATAGATTCAGTAAAATAGTGGGTAGCTTTTCAGATAACTTGATTGTTACAGACAGGATCATGAGGCTCTTCAGAAGAAGCCTCAGTTTGAAAACCTAATTCATTTTCAGTCCTAAACAAAAACTCACATAACAATAATATCTAGAAGAAATCTCCTTCATCCATTTTGGCATTCTGATGAGGTTAATTTTACTTTTGTTGAAAGTTTTCAAATTAACACACACATATACATGCATATATTTTTACAATAAATGTATATATGTGTGTGTGTGTGTGTGTGTGTATTGCCTTGAGGTATGTGGGATACATGTTCACAGAGAGGGAAAGAGAATTTCTGATCTAATGTTTCGTGGAGGAAATATTTACCTGAATACATTATTTTGAAGAAACTAAGACCATTGAAAAAACTAATAATAAATAAAAACTTTTCTTTTTTAGAAATAAGGAAAATTGTATCGTGGATAACATCAAAGTATGTAGTAATGACTCTGGGAATGGAAAATTCAAGAGCATCTGCATTACAATGAGAATCCCCCGGAACCCAACTATTGGTGATAAATTTGCTAGTCGCCATGGACAGAAGGGAATTTTGAGTAGACTGTGGCCTACTGAGGATATGCCTTTTACAGAAAGTGGAATGGTACCTGACATTCTGTTCAATCCTCATGGTTTTCCATCTCGAATGACCATTGGAATGTTGATTGAGAGCATGGCAGGGAAATCTGCAGCTCTGCATGGCCTCTGCCATGATGCTACACCCTTTACTTTTTCAGAGGAGAATTCTGCCTTGGAGTACTTTGGTGAAATGTTAAAGGCTGCTGGTTACAACTTCTATGGCACAGAGAGATTATACAGTGGCATCAGTGGGGTAGAATTAGAAGCAGATATTTTCATAGGAGTTGTCTACTATCAGCGCTTACGTCACATGGTCTCAGACAAATTTCAGGTGAGGACAACTGGAGCCCGAGATAAAGTCACTAACCAGCCTATTGGGGGAAGGAATGTCCAGGGTGGAATCCGTTTTGGAGAAATGGAACGAGATGCACTTTTAGCACATGGCACTTCCTTTCTGCTTCATGATCGCCTCTTCAACTGTTCTGATCGCTCAGTTGCCCATGTGTGTGTAAAGTGTGGCAGCTTGCTTTCACCACTTCTAGAGAAGCCACCACCTTCCTGGTCAGCCATGCGCAACAGGAAATACAACTGCACTGTGTGTAACCGGAGTGACACCATCGACATAGTTTCTGTTCCTTATGTTTTCCGCTATTTTGTTGCTGAATTGGCAGCTATGAATATCAAAGTCAAACTGGATGTCATTTAACTATTCTGTTCCTCTGGTCTTCGTCTCTCAAGATATTTGTTTCAGATGTATTTTTTGCATTTAAAGTTCTTTTTAATAAAAAACAAGTTTTTTGATGGGCAGGGGTTGGAGGAATTTAATCCATTATTTTGTCTGTTTTATTAAACATTGATTGGGAATTGTTTCAGAAAGCAAAATATCATTTTGCACATAGACTAATAGTGTTCTATGTTCAGTAGGAATTATACGAATTTTTTAATCTGAACTATGTTTGGTATCAAAAATGAGTTTCTCTATTTGGAAGGAGGCTTAGAGAAGATCCGTGTGTGACTGTTGCAGAGTACATTAGTCTAAGATCTCTTAAGATTGCAGTGTTCTTGTTATCTGAACCATACTCCTTACACAAGAACTAATTATCTGTATTGGTAAAAGAAAAAAGTTATTTTCTGTTATCCTTTAAAACAAATTGATGTAAAAATCTTAATGTGCTTTTAAGTCATAATTTCATTATAATTTTAGATCATGTTCCACAGCATTGGAACAGTTGAGAGAAAGACAATACAGGCAGTTTTCCACTTAATGTAAGTGGGACAGTTTAGCAGACCTTCCCCACCCCTTGTGGGATTCCTCAGGACCTGGCCCCTTTAGCCAGAGTGGCTTCAGTGCCTGGAATGGAGGACCCCTGGCACAGGGCTGTACCAGTGCTCCTACCACTGCCACCACCACTGACCAGGAGCTGGAGCCAAAGCTTGGGCTGGCATGGGGTCCTGCTGTCCTCCCCCCACTCCCCACTGGGGAACAGATTTGTAATGCAAATTTACATAAAGCAAGAACTGTCTGTATATAGCCATATTACTAAATTTAAAACAGCAAGCATTTGTTAAGTGCCTACTGTGTGCTAGGTACTAGGGATACAGATACAGATGAAATAGTCTCTGCTCTCAAAGAGTTTACATTCTATAGGAGGGTACAACATACACATGTGAAAGTAGGGTTAGAAGTCCAGAGAAGCAGGGCTACCCCTTTGTGGGTTCTTCAGTCAATGACTCTTAACAGTGAAAATTAAATTTAAAATGTCTGCTCTTAAAATTCCTAAGCTGACTGTCACTCTTAGTGGACTGAAATCACAATTCCTCCCATCCAATCAAACTGATCATCCTTAGTTTGCTTTCAAGTAACTACCCTCATCCCTGGAAAGCATAAGGAGACTTTTAATTGTCCCTTGACTGCTCTTATGCATCTGTTTTTTATGTTTAGTGCCCTGGGCAATTTCAGTTATATATATCCTACCTTTTTGAGAAATCAAGAAAAGATAGATGAAAAAAAAAATCTGAGAGAGGTAATAACAACTCACACAAACTAATGAAATCACCAAGAAAGAAGGTAGAGGATGTAAAAAGAAAATCTACGACAAAACATTTGAGTTTGGGGGAGAGATGTAGGTGATGGTCCAACAAAGGAGAAGTCAGAATAATCAAAAGGTCAATGCCCCTCCAGCTATGGTTTGAACAGGGTAGAATACAGAAGAAATATTATTTCCCTTGTTCTGGACACTGCATCTCTACGCGAAGCTTAAAATCCCATTTAGTGTTTTTTGATTGCTATATTAAATTGTCATTAGGTTACCTGATATTAGATTTGGCCCAAGTTTCTAGCCCAACCTTTTTTGATCCTTACAGTCATCCAACAGGTTAACGTTTTCTTCTAGGTTTCTGTCTTGACAATTTGATAAGCATGCCACTTATAACCTATAATTCCAGTCCCTTTTTTTTTAGGGCTCAGTAGCACAAGCCAAATACAGATTTCTGAGGTACACCACTCCAGCCTTCTAAGTGCACATCAGACTATTCATGTCCAGTCTTGATCTGGCCATTCAAGCAGTGAAAAAACCCTGCAGCTTTTTAGTGACTAGTGATGTTGAAAAGAATGGGTCTCTGGTTCTTTTGTACTTTCACACTTTTTAGAACTTAAAGGGACATCAGAACTAAGGGAGTTGACAATAATATCTATAATTGTATGATAAATGGATTTCCATTTTGCGTCCATAAATTAAACAGGCATATTTGCCAGCAGAGCACTGTAAAGTTCTGCAGGAAATGTATCATTTTCTTACTATGATCTAACAGGCTTCTCTCTAGGTGCCAGAATATGAGTTTGTTTTTTTAAATTGAAGTCATAATTTGTGAGTGCATGTTTTATCTTAACAGAGAAATTATCACTTGAAATCCTAAGATGCAAAGTTATTTTTGGTTCATTTTTCTCATCTTGAATTTACACTATAGGTAGTTAGTGCCAAGTGGGCTAAGTTGAAGGAAACAATTCAATTCAGCTCCACCTCCCTAGACCCTTCCTTCAACCACCATCCCCATAAGTTACTAAACGTGGACCACCAGGACTGCCCCTTGGTGTGTTGGCTCTGATCTAGATTGAGGGGAAGGTAGGGAGAAGGGAAGGACTACTCAGATGTAAGTATATAAAGGATTTCACATCACAGCTGGAAAGAAAAGGACTATTGTATGGTTGCTCAATCCAATACCCAGAAGAGGGGAAAACCTTGGAGAGTGAAGAAACAGGCTTCAGATTAAAATCTTCAGAGAAAGGGGACCCTTGGACTCAACTGCAAGATGAAGGAAAGAGCCCTGTCATGATTCCTAGAGAAAGGGGGGACCTTGGACTCCAGGGAGAAGAAGCAAAGGCCCTAAACCAGGTTACTTAAAAGAAAAAGTCTGGAAAACAGATCAAGCAGAGATAGATTAAGTATCATTTGGACCACCTGAAAAGCCATGACTGATAAAAGAGATTGGATATCATACTTCAAGAAATCATGAAAGAAAACTGCCCAGGCCTATTATAACAAGAAGGCAGCTTGAAAATAGAATCCACAGGTCATTTTAAAAAACCTTCAAAATTAAAACTCCCCAAAATATCAGACAAAATGCAGCTCTTCGAAGTCAAAGGAAAAAACACGAAGTGAGGAAAAAACCTAAAAAATCAGGATCACAAAACATTTGGCAACCAACACCATAAAGAAGCTAAGAGCTTAGAATCTGATATTCTAGAAGGCAAAAAGGTAGGCTTAAAATCAAGGATAACTTGCCCAAGAAAACTGATTATTATACTACAAGGGGGAACAATGAATCTTGTATGAAATAGGACTTTCAAGTATTCCTGATGAAAAGACCAGGGCAGAGTAGAAACACTGAAATACATACAAATGCTGGAGTTGAGAAACAAAAAAAAAATGGAAAAATAAAGAAAACAATTAGAAGAGACTTATAAGGATGAACTGTTTACATTCTATTTGGGGGTGGGGGAAAATGATACAGAAAGCCCTTTAGAAACGTAATGTCAGGAATCAGGGAAGTCAAGTGAGACAAAAGGTCTATGACTGGGAATGGTTCTGTGTTTTGGTAATGTTTAAAAGATAAGGTCCTAATCAAGCCATAGGCTAACAATGAAGAGAAAATAAAACCTGTTATCTCTTGGGAAAAAAGCACCTGCAAGACAATGAGTGAGGAGAGAAAAAGGATTAAGAAGGGAAATTTTGTTTCAGTGATGGGAGGGGCATACCACTAATGAATGCTCTTATGGGAGAAGAGAGATAAAAAAGGAAATGGGACCTTAAATGGCTATCATCTGCAGGGATTTAGAAAGATCATCCTGTCTCAGGAGGAGAACCAGAGCTCCAAGGAGCAACTGAAACACAGGAGAGGGAAGGTATGGACCTAGGGAAGACAATCTCAAGTTAAATGGGGGGGAGGGGGGGAGGGGGAAATCAAAGGTCAATAATGAACAGCAGAGATAGGAAGATTTCTACCATGAGGTGCTATCTTCTATCACCTGCAGGAATTAAGGTGTTGTTTTTTTTTTTAGAGAGAGACAGTAGAATTAAAGAGGTGAAGGGACAAGATCTACAAAGCAATAACAAATTTTGAGAAAAGAAACCCAAAAATAGGAACCTCAAAAGTTATAATTCCATGAGGAATATTGTAGGGTTAATGGAATGTAAGGCCTCTGTCCATTAATAGATCTACCTGGCCACAAGTGTGCTCAGAGCCAGAAGGCATCACAAGTATGTGACTTAGTGCCTAGTTTAGTACCAAAAGGTGTGAAAGCCTTTCTGCAAGCAAGCCTCCCAGTAAGCAAGTTTCCCCTTAGGCAAGTTCCTGACAATAAGCTCTATGTGACAGGATAGAATGTATCGGAGCTGTGTACTGGGCCTAAGGTCAAAGCAGCAAGACATCTGTAATTCGAGAGACTAACATGTTTACAAAACGGGAGGGGACATGCTAGTTTGGAAAAAAATAACCTATGAAACAAATGGAAGAAAAACACACCCTAACTCTTCTAAACTTTAAATGTAAATGGATCGAACAATGCAATGAAATGAAAAAGGCAGGATGGATAAGGAAACAAAACCCTATAATCTGTTGCTTGCATGAAACACATTTTTAAAAACAAAGACATACATAGAATAAAAATGAGGGTCTGGGAGAAAATTTGCTGTTCATCAAGAAAATCCTTTTAAAAATCATGCTGATAAAGCAAAAACAAACTTTCGAAATATAAAAAGGGATAAACATGGAAACTACATTATGCTGAAGGTAAGTAGAGACAACTAACTAATATCAGTATTAAATTTATATGCTCCAAATGTTTCAACTAAATTCATAAAGGAAACATTAAGCTACAAAAAAAGTAACAATTGTGACTGGAGACTTCAACGTCCCTCAGTTTTGTATGTCTCATAGAAAGCTAAACAATTGGACAAATTTCTGGAGAACTAGAACTTAAAGACTTTAGATGTCTTCTAAATGGAAATGCAAAAGAACGTACATATTTCTCAGCACCATATTGAAGTTGCCAAAGCAGTTCTTAAGGGGGAAATCACAACCCTACAGATATACACTAACAAAATATTTAAAAAAGAACTGAATATATACATAAAAAATTAGAAAGCCAACAAATAAAGTACAGAGAAGATATTTTTAAAATTAGAGGAGAAATAGAAGCAAAAAAAAAAAAAAGAAATGAAATGACAATACTATCCATAGATCCTCATTTAACTGAAGCCAACAAATAAACCATGTCTTTGATCTTAGCACCACTTCTGGGCCTACTCTTTTAGAGTCATTTTTTACAGATATTTAGAGAAGTTTGGGGGAGAGTTCAAGTAAGTCCCTGCTTTTAACCTGTTGTCTTGGCTCTGTCCCCTGGACCTACTCTTTTGAACAGTAGTAATTGTTTGGCAAAACTATTCACACTTAACAGTAAGGGACTGAATCTCAAGAGTAGCATCTTTGTGGTACCTAAGGTGTTATCAGGCACAGACTGAAATATTTTTTTACAAGTTACTGGAATGAGGAGGACTTGAATTTAAATGTCCACTTTTTCCTTAAGTCTGGCGCCTACATATCATTACAAAAGGATCAGGACTCTGTAAGAAACAACACACAGCAAATATAAATTTATAATCAGAATTGAAAGAAACAGTATGCTTATTAACCTCCACTTAGACATCAGATATCTCACTCCATCATCTTAGATCTAGCAGACTACATCAGACTGCTCCTGAAAAACATTTTCCTCTGGTAATTCTGAGTCAAGGAGAAGTCTGTCCCAAATCACTGTTCACAAACTATCCAGCTTGGCCCACTTACACTGAGAGATGTGTTTCTATGAATCAATACCTTAACGCCTTGCACTACAATATCAGTCGTTGAACAATGCCTAGAATCAGGTCTTTTCACCTTGTTTCTAAGTGGTGATTTGTAGAGATAGTTTTTCTAGTAGATCCACATGCTGAGTTCCAAATCATGCAATACCTTTTTGATAGGTATCTCCTTATTCCAACCAAATACACTCATTTTGAACTTCTTTGGCTTCTCCAGCTGCATTCAGTTTGAATTTCTTTGACTTCATCATGCCCCTACACTGGGTACCTCTCTGACCCTTTTCAGTTTTTTTATGGGTGTTCTTCCCTCATTAGACTGTAAATTCCTTGAGGGAAAGAATTATATTTTTAATATTTGTGTCACCACATTTAGCACAATATCTGGCATACAGCAGACCTTTATTGATTATTCAGTGTTTCCCTAGGTAGTACTATTCAAACCTACTAGTCAGAGGACATAGTATAATTTAGTAGGGCTTTAGAAAACTTAAATCACATTCACCTTCTAGTTATTATTTCACATGATCAAGGCCAGTGCAAACCTAATGCTGTTAACTTATCAGGGCTATAAGAACTTCAGATAAGGGTACCTGCAACTCATCGAAAATTTTGAGAGTTTCAACTTTCCCATACCATTTGTTTTTTCTGTCTTGCCTGAGCCCTTTGGATGGTATGAATTATGATGTAGTTTATAGGTTAGGGGGAAAATCTTTAAAAGGATCCTTGATGATCTGACCTGTAAAATAGGTCCTGCTGGCATTTAGTATAATCAGAAAGAGTGGTCAAACAGGAAAAATATGATTTAGAAGTTTCTTGATTGCCCTCAAAACAATTCAAATAACCATAGGCACTATCATTGTCCTTACTTTATAAATGAGGAAACTGAGGCAAAAAGTCAAGTGACTTGCAATCAGGGCCTACTGATCCAAAGCTGACCCAAAGATGTAACTTGATATGTATCAGTTAAGTTATAATTTATCCAGTTAGATTACATAGATTTCATAATCAATAGAGAATTCACCACAAAGATCATTTCTGTATTACATAAGCAAACTTATAAGCCATCCCCCTATTTATTTATGAGTTTGTATGTGTTTGAGTGAGTGGGTCTTAGTTCCCCTGTAAACCAGTTATCCTAATTTCAGGTTAGAATTTACAAGGCTCCCATTATTCACACATATTTTTAGACCTCCTTTTTTCATGATTTTACCAAGGCCAAAAATTTAAAATGTCTGGCAAATTTTCACAGAATTTCTCATAGACAGTGAGATTTCCCACATTTTTGTACTTTTTCAAAATACCAAGTAACTTTTTTTCACATATCAGAATATACTCATTTAAATACTTAAAATAGCTCTTAATCGGAAGAGCTCTTTCTTCCAGATAAAAGTCACTAATAAGTAACCGTTCAGTACTCTATACAGTGATTTCCCAAAATCATAGTGCAAGAAATTATGGGCATTATATGAATGTAAAACAAAACCTCAGAGTTGTTTTAATTTGCATTTCTCTACTCCATAGTGATTTAGAGCATTTTTATATGACTACAGATAGTTTGGATTTCATCATCTGAAAATTACCTGTTCATATCCTTTAACCTTATATAAACTGGGGAATGACATGTATTCATATATTTGATTGGGTTCTCTATACATTTGAGAGATGAGACCTTTTTCGGAGAAACTTGCTGTAAATATTTTTTCCCCAGTTTTCTGCTTTCCTTCTAATCTTGGCTGCATTGGTTTCATTTCTGCAAAACTTGTTTAATTACATCAGAATTATCCATTTTATATCTCATAATCTTGTTTTGTCCTAAATTCTTCTTTTATTCATAGATCTGACAGGTAAACTCTTCCAAACTCCTGTAATTTACTTATGATATCATCTTTTATGTTTGAATTATGTACCCATTTTGACCTTATCTTAGTCTATGGTATGAGTTGTTGGTTTACATATAGTTTCTGTCAATCTATTTTCCAGTTTTCTCAGTAGTTTTTGTCCTAAAAGTTGGTATCTTTCCATTTATCAAACATTAGATTACTATGTCTTTACCTATTGTGTATCGTGTCCATAGGGGCCTCTAGGTGGTGCAGTGGATAGAGCACTAGTGCAGAAGTCAGGAGGACCTGAGTTCAAATCTCACCTCAGACACATGACTCTCAATAGCCGTGTGACCTTGGGCAAGTCACTTAACCCCAATTGCCTCATCCTGGGTCATCTCCAGTCATCCTGATGAATATCTGGTCACTGAATTCAGATGGCTCTGGAGGAGAAGTGAGGCTGGTGACCTGCACAACTCTCCCTCCCTCAAAACAAAAAGTCAAGTGCAAGTCATGTCATATTTCTCTGATGGTATGGTCTTGTCCAGCAACAAAGGATGAACACACAAACACACATTATGTCCATAAGGTATTTCACTGATCCACCACTGTATTGGTTAATGCATTTTGGCTTATTGTTAATGTAATATTGCTTCTTAATGGAAAGATCTTCCCCACTCATTCATGGACCTGCTTATTAAGGGGAGTTTGATTAGGGAAGATATGTGGGAAGGCCCATACCTTTTGTTAATTTTCTAATGAGGCACTGGTTCTCAGGGGTTGTGATGCCCTCTGGCTCTAAAAAGTGTATAAAGACTCTGAGATGAGGTTTTAATTTGGGGCTTAGTTTTTAACATTTGTAACATTTGTAAATTTTGTAAAATTTATAGATTTGTTTAATTTGTTCTTTTTCTAGGTTTTTTTTTTGGAAGCACATCCAATTCATTGATTTACTCTTTATTTTATTGATATAGGTATTCAAAGATATAAATTTTGTCTCAGTACCACTTTAGCTGCATCTCAAATTTTGGTATGTTGTTTCATTGTCATCATTCTCTTTAATGAATTTGATTTGATTTTAATGAAATTTATTTTTCTATGATTTGTTCTTTGACTCATTCTTTAGGATTAGATTATTTAGTTTCCAATTAACTTTTAATCTATCTTTCCACAGCCTTTTATTGAATATAATTTTTATTGAGTTAGATCTGAAAAGGGAACATTTAATATTTCTACTTTTCTGAATTTGGTTGTAAGGTTTTATGCCCTATTACATGGTCAATTTTTGTATAAGTGCCATGTACTGCTGAGAAAAAGGTATATTCCTTTCTATTCCAAATTCATTTTTTTTTCAGAAGGCAATCATAGATAACTTTTCTAGAATTCTAGTCATCTTATCTTCTTTCTTTTTTTTTGTTAGATTTGTCTAGTTCTGGGAGAAGGAAGTTGAGTCCCCCCACTAATACAGTTTTACTGTATTTCTTCCTTTAACTCATTTAACTTTTCCTTTCGGAGATACCATTATACCATTTGGTTCATTTATGTTTAGTATTGATATTACTTCATTGTCTATGGTCAGTTTTAGTAAGATGTAGCTCCTGGCTTCTCTCTTTTAATTAGATCTATTTTTATTTTTGCTTTGTCCGAGATCAGGATTGCTACCTCTGCTTTTTTTTACTACATCTGAAACATAATAGATTCTGTTCCATCCTCTTACCTTTACTCTCTGTATATCTCTCTGCTTCAAGTGTTTCTTATAAACAACATATTGTAGGATTCTGATTTTTAATCCACTCTACTATCTGCTTCCATTTTGTGCATGAATTTATCCTATTTACATTCATAGTTTTGATTGCTGTGTTATTTTCCTCCAACCTAGTCTTTCCCTTGTTTATTCTTCTCTCCTTTTTCTCTTTTCACTCTCTCCCTCCTCACAAGTGGTTTGCTTCTGACCACTGCCTCCCCAAATCTGCTCTCCCCTTCTATCAGCTCTCACCCTACTTTTCTTATCACCGTCTCCTTGTACTTCCCTGGAGGGTAAGATGTATTCCTATGGCCAACTGAGTGTGTGTTATTCCCTCTTTCAGCTTTTCCTGCTTCCCCCCTACCCCACAACTTCTGTAAAGACTCTTTGGCACTTCTTTTATGTGAGATAACTGACCCCATTCTATCTCTCCCTTCCTCTTTCTCCCAGGACAATCCTTTTTCTCACCCATTAATTTTTTTTTTGGATGTCATAGTCAACTCACACCCACTTCTTCTGTCTATGCATGCTTCTTCTGACTGTTCTAGTAATGGAAAAATTCTTAGGAGTTACAAGTGCCATTTTCTCATGTAGGAATGTAAACAGTTTAACCTTTTTGGATCCTTTATGATTTCCCTTTCCTGTTTGCCATTTTAATACTTCTCTTGAGTTTTGCATTTGAAAATCAAATTTTCTATCCATCTCTGGTCTTTTCAGCAGAAATCCTTGAAAGCCCTCTATTTCATTAAATATCCATTTTTTCCACTGAAGGGATTATACCCAGTTTTGCTGGCTAGAAGATTCTCGGTGGTTATCCTAGCTTCTTTCCCATCTGGAATATCATATTCCAAGCCTTCCAATCTGTCAATGTAGTAATTCCTAAATGCCATGTTATCCCAACTATGACCCCATGACATTTAAATCATTTCTTTCTGACTGCCGTATATTCTCCTTGACCTGGGAGCTCTGGATTCTGGCTACGATATTCCTGGGAACTTTCATTTTGGGATTTCTTTCTGGAGGTGATTGGTGGATTCTTTGAATTTCTATTTTGCCCTCTGATTCTAGGCTACCAGGGCAATTTTCATTAATAATTTCTTGAAATATGACATCTAGGCTCTGTTTATTTTTTATCATGCCTTTCAGGTAATCCAATCATTCTTAAACTATCTTTTCTTATTTTTCAGGTTCATTGTTTTGCCAGTGAGATATTTCACATTTTCTTCTATTTTTTTCTTTCTTTCTTTTGAATTTGTATTAATTGCTTCTTGATTTCTCACAGTCATTAGCTTCTAATTGCCCAATTCTAATTTTTAAGGAATTATTCCTTTCAGTGACCTTTTGTATCTTCTTTTCCATTTGGTCAATTCTACTTTTTAAGGAGGTGTTTTCTTTATTGAATTTTTGTACATCTTGAATTTTGTACATCTTGAAAATATTGTGGATTCAGTACCCAGATACCCATAGTAAAGTGAATATCATGATAAAGTGAGTCATACATTTTTTTGGTTTCCCAGTGCACATAAAAGTTATGTTGATACTATTTACTACTAAGTATTCAACTATATTGTCTAAAAAAATCTGTATACCTTAATTTTAAAAATTATTGTATTACTAAAAAAAATGCTAACCATCATCTAAGCTTCTTGCAAGTCATAATCTTTTTGCTGATGGGATGGCTGCTGACTGATCAGGTTGGTGGTTGCTGAAGGCTGAGGTAGCTGTGGAAATTTTAAGAAATAAGACAGCAATGAAGTTTAATCAATCAGCTGACTCTTCCTTTCACTTGAATGCTTAGAGGCCACTATAGGGTTATAAGTGGAACAATTTCAATATTGTTGTGTCTCAGTATTAGACTTGAGAGAGGTCCAAGGAGAAGGAAAGAGATGAGAGAGTGACCAGTCAGTATAGCAATCAGAACACACACAACATTTATCAGTTAAGTTCATAGTCTCACATGGGTGCAGTTCATGGCATCCCAAAACATCAAAGACCACTGATCACAGATCACCATAACAGATATAATAATAAAGTTGAAAATTTTCATGAATTACAAAAGTGTGACGCAGAGACACAATATGAGCAAATACTCTTACAAAAATGGTGCCAATAGAATTGTTCAACATAAGGTAGCCAGAGACTTTTAATTTGTAAGAAACAAAACCCACAATATCTGCAAAGTGCAATAAAGCAAAGTGCAATAAAATGAGAAATACTGTATATGTGGGGGACCAAGGTATAAAAAGAAAATAAGGAAGGAAAAGATCAGGTTATGGAGAGTTTTAAAAGCCTAACAGAGGGTTTTATATTTTTTTCTGGAAATAATAGAGAGCCCCAGAAGCTTAAGAGTGATGGGGTCCAACTTGTACTTTAGGATGATCAATGTGAAAACAGAATGGAGGATAGACCAAAGTGGGGAGAGTTTTGAAGTGGGAAGACCAAAGAGAAGCTATTGCAATAGTGCAGGTATCAAGTGATGAGGATCTGCATCAGGATAGTGTCAGTGTCAGAGGAAAGAAATGGGTATATGTTATGAAAGCAGAAACACAGGAACTGATAACTAATTAGTTATGGGGAGTGAGAGAGAAGAGTAGAAAATGACATCTAGATTGCCAGTCTCTGAGGATAGTGATACCCTTGACAATAATAAGCCTTTCTAGGTAGCTGTGCCCCCCAAAAGATTGATCTATTTCAGCATATATATTCAAACTTTACTCCTATTATAAATTAAAAGTCCACATTAAACATTAAACTTCAGTCACAAACATAGTTTTTAAAGTTTCCAATGCCATTAATTTCTGCAGATGGGGAAACCCCTTCCTTCTTATCTTTCTCTCTTGTCTTCTAACTTGGCTGGAAATAGGAACACAGAGAAGACTGTATCCTTTGAAAATTTTTGAAACTTTTAGCTCAACAGTTTTCACTCTTTTTACCTTTCTCTCCCTTGGCTGATCATACCACAGGATAAAGATTCCAAGACTAAGACTACAAACAGTGCTGATAGTATATGCTATACTATACATAAAACAGTGTTTTTCTCTTTCCTTAGACCCTCAAGGTAAAAAGACATTTCCCCATGGTTCTAAACTATCCTATCAGGGAGCAGGACAGTCATTTAGACAACAGCAAACAAATACAGTTGCCTCAACTCCAAGATCTTCAAAGAAAAATCAACTGCTTAAAAGAAAAATTCTGGAGGAAGTCTGGCCAGCCTAAAATGTTCAGTCATTTTTGCTAATGGTGTACCATGAATTTTGAATCCACTTATTATGCATTTTTTATGCCCCTGGGAATAGCGTCACCTCACCACGAATACAGCTAAGACCTTGTCTAACCCCAAGCTAGACTGGGAATCTTAAAATAAACTGGCAGAAGATCTTGAGAATTTTCATAAGGATTTAAACCAAGAGTGGATGGCTCAAGACTGAGGCTAACCACAGACTGAATTGGAGCAGCTATCCACTGGGACTGCCCTAAAGTAGGCTTTACAAAAAATGCCTAGTTGTGAGAAGAGTTTTCTATAGGTCTCATATCAGGCTTAGAAATATTCGAACATTTAAAGAAGAGGCTGTCCTCAGGGGATACAGGAATTTAATCTTTCATTTAAGTCTGATATTGGTTTAACATATACAGCCTCAAAATCAACCTGGGCCCCTAACCTAGTTAGAGAAAAAGAACCTTTGCTTATTTTGTCAGGCGAGTAGAAGCTAAGGGACATGAGGTTCAGGGCATTCCCTTAGACTCAGTCCAGAGTATCAAGTAAAGAATGGGGCTCTCCCACTGAGAGGTTTGCACACTCAGCCCTCACTTTCTGTTGTCACTAAGACAAACCTTGGGAAGTAAGGACAGCTTCTGGGAAGCTAGTGACTGATGAATGGATAATCTAAAAGGCATCCTGAGGCAGAGAATGTTATGTGAGAAAAAGTAAGCCAAAACCATAGAGAAATACCACATCACCACTTTTCAAATGACCAAACATCAATCCTACATTCAATGTGGTTTCCTGTGGACATATTAATGGGAAAATGACTCTTAGGAGTGGGAAAGAAAACCAGTCACCACAGGATGCTAATTGGGTAAAATCTACCTTGTGTACTGTGTAGCTGTCAGTCACATTTCTAGGGAGTTCCCTTCATCCCACTTTATTACCAAATTGTTGGACAATTTCTAAGCCTGGATTCCTGGAGAAACCAGGAAGACTCTTACCAGCCAATGGGATCAGCTGACTGGGAGTCAAATGACTTGAGTAGCTGAACCAAGAAGAAAAAGATTTATAAAAATGCTAAGAAAGCCTGTTTGCTCATGGCACCTTCAACTTCTTAGAGTACAAATCAGGTTATTATAACTTTTCAAGCTCTCTTAGAATACCCAGTCAATCAGTAGCATTCTGTAGCAATTTAGGACAGATAAGCAAAACATTTCACAAAAGATGAAATCATTCAAAACAGAAGAGGGAAGGTGTCTATTTCTTATCAAAAAGGAAAGAAGAGAAGGTAAGCAGAAACTTTTACAAATTGTTAAAATCTGTTTATAAGACATTAGGTTTGAGTTAGTCATTTAGAAAAAGCTACAAGTATCTGGCTATTCAAGGACAACTAGTAATTTTTATAACCATTCATAAGATTGTCTGCTTTACTATGTCATTATATAGTTTGAAATACTTTATTTCTCCTTCATAGGGTTCCAAAATGTGTCCAAAACATGAAATTTCTGTTGAAGTACTAAATATGAAATATATCATTGGACCCAGAAATAATCAAAACTAGTATCGTAATGCTCAGTAAATCCAAAATACACCAAATACTGGGAGTTATTATTCCTTATTTGACAAAAATTTGAAGAAAAACATCTAGCAAAATTAGGTTTAGATCACTTTTTTTATACCACATATACTATAAAAAACTCCAAATGGATTTGTGACCTAATTATAAAAGGTTATATAATTTTTTTTTAAATTTAGATCAGAAAAGAAGGATATATCTTTCACAACTATGGCTGGTGAAAAATTGTAAAGTAAAGAAGTCATACAAGTAGGTGAATATAGATGATAAAGTGAACAGCTGAAATTACATAAAATTTAAATACTTTGTACAAGTGTAACTCAGCTTAAACAGCCTTCTGACAGAGGCTTTGGTCACTAAGGCTATACTTTTAGATGATCAAAGAAGTTAAATCAGTGCTGTTAGAATTAGGGAAACCTGGGGAAAATCTTTGCAGTAAATTTCTTTGAAAGTCGGACATTCAAGATATATAGAGAATTGATCCAAATATGCTAGCAAGAGTCATTCCTCAACATCTAAAGTGGTCAAAGAAGGGAGGATAGATTGGGGGAAGATCAAAGTGGGAAAGCTCCCATATTCACACACAAAAAATATTTGTAGCTAGAAACTAAAGGGATCCTCATTAACTAGGAGATGAATGAACAAATAATGGTATGTGAACATAATGAAATATTATTATTTCCATAAGAAATGGCTAATGGGACAGATTTGGAGAAACTTATGGGGACTTGTGTGAACTGATGCACAGTAAAGCAAGAACCAAGAAGACAACTTATAAATGACTTCAAGAATGCAAAGAAAAACTGTGAAAGACTTAACTGTGAAGTGCTTGCCAAGGAGAGGTGAAGAGTAAGACCCAAGTTTTCAAATATGGACAATATGCTGATGTATTTTTGTATGATTGTATTTATCAGAAGGAAGGACTTTCATTTTTTTAGATGTATAGAAAAGTATTAGAAAAGACTTGGTTCCTAGGTCCCAGGACATAAAATTGAATGATATTTGTCAATATTTGTCTTCAATGCATAGTGATCCCACTATAAAGTATGAACACATTTCTCTGAAAAAACCAAAATGAGCCTGGTAATTGGACAAAGCAAAAAAATTAGACTCATCTCTGGAGCTTTAAATTAGGCCTACAGACAGGCAGTTAGCAGTTCAAGTGAATCAAAGAAGTCCAGACCAGGAGTCATTTAGGAAAGAATACACTGAAGAGAGCAAAAGAAAGTTAAGAAAAGGGCTGTACAGACAAGCAAGGTAATTAATGTTGCAACTACCATATTGAATTTTATACCTGAAAAAACAAGATAAATCTATACACATATATACACATACGTGTAGATATATAATAGATTCAGTATCATAAAAAATCCTCTCTTCTTTATGTAGCAGGGATTAGATTGAAGTACACTCCATAGAGCATATATAGAAACAGGGCTGCAAGAGTTACTTGGATCCCAAAGCCCTGGTTGCATCTTCTGCTTCACATTTCTTTCCTGGGCATAGCTGCACAAATAGAGATCTAAAAATTGGAGGCCTAGTCTAAAATATTAAGAGGTCCTAGATCCCTCACTTGATGCTGGCTACACTGAGAAAAGTGCCTCTACATCCTCTATAATGCTTCTTGGAGAAAGTCACCTGCAGAAGGATGAGACCAAGCCCAGGTCTGGTTTGACAAAAGTCAAAGCTGAGTCAAAGGTGAAATGCTGATTCAACAATCCAAGAAACTGCTTTATGTTTTGCTGTTTTAAGGCTCACTCTCCAAAGATGGCAGAAAAGTAGTTAGAAGTTATAGCTGCTACTTAAGTCTTTGTCAAGATGAGCTTGATAATCTTGCATTTAGCTTTTCTTATGCTGAAGAAAGAATAGTCCCCTGTACCTAGGTGATCTTCGCTGTACATTGAACAAGAAAGATAAAATAAAAAAATATACTTCGATCTGTATTTTGACACTATCAGTTCTTTCTCTGGAGATGGATAGCATTTTTCATCCTAAGTCATTCAGAGCCGTCATGGATCATCGTATTGCTGAAATAGTGAAGTCATTCACAGCTTACAAATCTTACAATTTTGTTACTTTGTACACAGTATATTTCACTTTTCATCAGCCCTTGCAAGTTTTTCCAGGTTTTTCTGAGAGCACCCTGCTCATCATTTCTTATAATACGATAGTATTCCATTATAATCACATATCACAACTTGTTTAGCCATTCCCAATTGATGAGTATCACCTGAATTTCTAGTTCTTTGCCCCCAGAAATGATCTGCTATAAATATATTTGTACATATAGGTCCTTTTCCTTTTTGTTTTGTTTTTCTTTATCACTTTTGGGATACAGATCTAGTAGTGGCATTGCTAGGTCAAAGGGTATGCATGGTTTTATAGCCCTTTGAGTATAGTTCCAAATTGCATGAGCTCACTCTTGACGGAAGTCTGTGACATTAAAGTAGACAAGGAGACCAAAGAGATAAACAAGAAGAAAGAACAAAGGATATATCAGTCATTCTGACTGAACTGGATTACATGATCATAGACCTGGAAAATTTATCCATTTCTACTTTTCACTGGGGAGAGGTGAAGGAGCGAGACTGACCAAGACAGAAAAGGAGAAGGATGTATTATAGCCTGGCTCTCCCCTACAACAACTCTACAAAGATCTAGAACACAAAATACTGAATCCTGATTGGGAAATTCAAGGGAAAAAAATCACAGTTGGGTCATTTTTCCAATGTAAGCACTCAAGCACCCAGGACTATGCGCCAGGGCAAGAAGTTCCAGATGTGATACAAAGATTCCCCTTGTACATGGGGCAGAAATAAGTATCAATTACTTATTCAATCAATCAAGCAAGCACTGTCACTCATTATCCAATGCTGGATCACCAACCCAGGGTAGACAGAAGAGGGAACTTGAATCTGGGGTTTTGAAGTAGGAAGTACGAGGAATGGTCACAGGTGCTAGGCTGTGTACTGAGCAAGGCATCCGTATAGAAGGAAGCAGCAACTGTGTGACTCTGACTCTGGGAGTAGGACTGTATATCAGATATGGCTCCCAGTCCAGTCTGAAGTCTCTAACAGAATAACCAGGGCAGGAAGCCTTAGCTAACCAAAGCAGGTACCTAGAAGTTCTATTATTATGCACTTGGAGGGTTTTCCAGATTACTGATAGTAAAATCTGAGTCCAGTAGCAGTCCACTGGAGCTCCAACCAGGGGTAAGCCCATATTTGTGTTGCTCAGACCCAAACCCAGGTGAGGAATTTGCATTGTTCAGAACAAGGTTCCTCCTTGTATCAAACTGCTTTGGGCACAGATCCTCAACCTGAGCTGTCCTTGAAATCTTGGTATAACACAACACTTAATACCCCAAGAAAGCAAGAGCAGGACACAAGAGAACAGAAAATAGGCCAAGTATGACCCAGACATTCCTTCCAGAAGTGCAAAGAAGCTGGCTGTATTACAAAGCCAGGAAATAAGACTAAAGAATGAGCAAATAACAACAAAAAAGAATCCCACCATAAAGAGTTATGGCAACAGGGTTACTCAAAATCCAAACTCAGAAGAGAATGACTCCAAAACATCTAAAAACAAAGACTAAAGAAACATAAAAGCAAAGCCTAACAAAAAATAAAGTATAGGAACAAGTTCAACTAGAATTCCTGTCAAAGATGAAACTAAGCTAAAAAAAAAAAATTAAGTTAAATAATGTTTTTTTTTCCCCAAATGAAATAAGGGCACTCAATTGAAGGGAAGAAATGAGAGCTATGGAAGAAAGAAATGGAAAAAGAATTAATAGCTTGGCACAAATGGTTGTAATGCCAATGCGATACCCTCAGCAGCTGCTCTGGATATGCAGGTGTATTTCCAGGGTAAATTTGCAAAATATAAACTCTCTTCCTCAAAGATGAAACCAAAATATTTATTCAAATACCAGAAAGTCAATTCCACCATAGTAACAAGGAAGTTTCTACACATTACCAATAGAGGGAGGACCACCAACCCCAAGCCTTCCTTCCCTCCCCCAGGCCTTCCCACAAACAAGTTTTCTTAGGCAAAATGCCCCTCTCCCACCTAGGCTAGCTTCAAGTTGCCCAGGGCCTTAGTTCTATCAGTCAAAAATTTTAGTGGTTGCCCATTCATAAGGTCAATGAAAAATACATACATCCTTAACAACACCTTGAGTCTTCATCATATGAATCTTTCCTTCCAATTTTTTTGCAACAGCTTATAAAAAAGCTCTAGACATTTTACATGGTTCCATGGGGTTTATATGTATTACCTCTATCCAAAATCTGGTGTAAAACATTTATCTCACCAGCAACGTTAGGTATTAAAAGCATGATTTTCTTTAAACACACAGCTAGTAAATCACTGTGTTGCTTAGCCTCCTATCAAATAAAAGAAAGTGAAGACCCTGACAAAAATGAAAGCAGCAATGAGAAAATTAAATTACAAACATGGTTACCTTCAAATGCCAGGTCCATCAGTCAGTGTAGATAAGGTAACTGGATAGTTTAGTGTAAGGAGTGCTAAAGTTCAAAATAAGTTGAAATAGGGCAAAGAAAGCCAAGGACAACAAAAAATCCAGGATTCTTGCTATATGGCTATGTGTATGTGATGTGGCTAGTATTGTTATAGGAGGCAAAGCTGTGTAACTCCTATTTTGCTTGTTTGCTGTCAAGAATTATTTTTTAATAAGAAAGCACCACACATTTAATAGAGTATTGACGTCCATGGTAAATAATATTTTTTAAAAAGCACCTAGTTGTCCTTGACGAGTTTGAGCCACGTAGTACAGATGAACTACGTCTGAGAATACTGAAGAAACTGGAAGATGATTGCTGAGCTACTGCTACAATTAATGATCTATGAATGAAGGTCAATAGGAGAGAGAAACTTAAAAATATTGGAAGAGAACAATCCCCACCCCCAAACATACACACACACACTAAAAATTGCTGGCAAAATTCTAGACCTTATCTGGCATAGTCTGGCCAGATAGGGAAATGCCTCTTTCCCTACAAAACTAAAGAATAACTGATAGATTCATGAATGTACCCCAAGACAAAGGACCTCCATAAACCTATGCATACATTCTTATTTAGCAAATCTGATCAAACTACTGAAAAGATTCCTAGATTCAGCTTACCCTAAAGGATTTCTTATTTTGGATGCCTGTTGGGGGTCTGTAGATAGATTTAATAATAAAAGAGTTAGCATTTATAGAGTGTTGTAAGGTTTACAAAGTACTTTGCAAATATCTCATTCTATCCTTACAACAACCCTGGAAGATAGGTACTGTTATTGTACCCATTTTATACATGAAGAATCTAAGACAGAGTTGTGAGATAACTTGCCCAAAGATACACAGCTAGTTAAGTGAGTGGGGCTGTATTTAAACCGGAGGCTTCCTAACACCAGTTCTAAGACTTTATCTGGGCCAACGGGCTGCTGATTTCAGGATGTCTATGAACTTGGGGAAAGAATACATCTTACTAACCTCTAACTGAAATCCAATATTTCTTCCAATTATGAATCTAAGCAATATATGTTACTTATTCTGAGAAGAGGTCCATAGTAGGCTAAACTGTCAAAGGAAGTCAAGTCACAGAAAAAAGGTTAAGAATCCCTGCTCCAAAGTCAGGGTAATGCAAGAAAGATTTTTACTACCTTTGAGCCCTCCTAATAGTGCTAATACCCAAGCAGCTAAGCCCTGGCCTGTAATTCTAAGGACAGGCATTGTCCTGAAACTACATATTCTTTTTTTCTCTTGGGGACCAGAACACCTGAGAAATTGAATGCCCAGCAGTACTAATTTGCACATGAATACTAGTATCATTGTATTAAAACAAACAAACCTACCATAAACAACAACAACAAAAACCCCTGCTTTATACTTTAATGTACTATGACTGTTCAGGGATTGTGTAGCCAAAACTCTTGATGGCCACCCCAGGCAGACCAAGATTTCATTCTTCAGGACACAATGCAGTGTAAGGCAACCAGAACCAGAATTACATAATTATAGTTAGCAATAGATCTGATTATGGTGAAGGAGGGAGGGGTGGGTTTGTCTTATGAAGTAGTTAAATGTTATGAACCCTAATACTCCAAAATTCATGAGTATTCACAATATTTTATCCTGTCTAAGGATCCATTACTCAACAACTATGGCTTGCTAATGATGGTCTAGATACTAGGGTTGTTTAATTTTATATGAGGTTATCCTTTCCTTCAGCAAATCATTCATTTCTTTTGTTCTCTGTCAGATATCATTTCTTTCAAACTCCTATATTATCCTATCACACAAGGTCTTGTGCATACATTCAGATGTTTCTCTCCCAAGATTTACTGTTCCATATGTGGAAGTGATTTAGTTTCCTGGCATGGCGCTGGTAGACTGTCCATGTTTCAAAGGCATACAACAATGAGGTCAACAAAATGGCTGTAGACCTTCAGTTTGGTAGTAGTCTAATACCTCTTCTCTCCCAAACTTTTCTTCAGACCCTCCCAAACACTGAGCTAGCTCTGGCAATGCATGCATCAACCTCATTGTCAATGTGTATATCCCTGGAAAGTACACTACCAAGGTAAGTGAACTTATTTACAGCATTCAAAACTTCTCCATTTGTTGTAATCAATGGTTCCACATATGGATGGTGTGGTGGTGACTGATGGACCACCTGTGTTTTCTTGGTGTTAATTATTAGGCCAAATTTAGCACAGGCAGCAGAAAATTACTTCCGTTTGAACTGTCTTAAGAAGATTCTGAAGAACACCATGGCAGCATAAGGTACCAGACACTGAAGTCCTTGCTCGATCTGAACTGCTAGGCATTCAAACTACGCTTCAGAAAGCACAGCTCCCGATGGGCTGGCCACATTGTTCAAGGCAAAATATATGCTTGCCGGAAAGACCATTTTATGGAGAACTCACATGGACAGGCGATCACACAGTGGTCAGAAGAAGCCATACAGAGACACTCTCAAGGTCTCTTTCAAGAACTTTAGATTTGACTGTGAAACATGGGAGACGTTGGCACAGGACCACTCAGCATGGTGTGCCCACATCGGAAAGGGTGTTGTGCTCTTTGAGCAAAGTAGAATTGAGACAGCACGAAGTAAATGTAGGATGTGCAAACTTGGAGTATCCACCCCCAAAATTCACATGGACTATCTGTTCCCCACCTGTGGTAGAGCATTCCGAGCTCATATTGTTCTGATCAGCCAGTCAGACACACTGAAACTTCACTTTATCATAGTGATGTCATTTTGGTCCTCTTTGAAAACAAAGCACAACAACCAACCAACCATTCCATGTGTGATTTGAATATTTTGAAAGAGCTTGTGATTTAATAAAAAGTCATATTATTGAGTGACTCCAGGAATAGGCTAGAAATGTCACAGAAAACACATTTGTTAATTGATATAAACTCCTTAAAGATAGATGTTTAATGATGTTGAATTGATTTAGTGGACCTCAAAAGTAGACTTGAAAAAAGTTGATACAGCCCTCCTATCTTTTTCATCTTGAAGCACAAGTCCCTTAATGTTTATTTCAAATAACTTTTCACAATTATCTCCTCCCCTCATTCCCTTTGTAATCTCCAAGTTTCCCATTTGTGATAGAATTGAATTTTTCCTACCTCGACATAAATTATCTGCTATACTAAGCAGAATTTTTCTGCTGTCTTGTGCCACAATAATTACTTGTGTTATCTAGAGCAGGAAAGATCCGCTTTAAAGCATTTATCTATTCCAATTTGTCCCCGGTGCTGTAATTTCAGTGACATGCCAATAGAAATTAAAATTCCAATGTAAAATCTGTTAAGTTTACTTCAAAGTTTCAATGAATACCCTACCCACCTGTAGGGCCTCAGAATACCCATAATTATTACCGGTTAAATAATGAAAATGTCCAAACATTTCAAAATTCTCAGATGAAAATAGATGTAAGTCAGAATCTCTATGGAAATACTCATTTTCTGCAGTTAAAATAACTAATGTAACTAACTACCTAGGGTTTTAAGAGCGACATTGTTGAAAGGATATTCTAATGATCCTATGCTTACTTTTATGTGTGTCCCCTATGTTCATGGCTGGGCTATAATAAAATAAGATGATAAGACATTATGACTATTGAAATCATCTCCCCATCAAATACAGATTCTCTCCAGAGAGCTTTTTTTCCCTTTAAACTCAATAGATAGTTACTACTTAAATCATCCCTATAAGCTAAACTTTAACATTTAAAATTTAAAATTATGAGTTTAGTCTATGCTTCATTATACTGGTTCCTGCTCTTTGGCTGATTCACAAAGGGAGTTCCTTAAAATTACTTTAGTAAAGCCAAAAGGAAAGAAGTAGAAATTATTAGGTAAAAGAAAATTTGAGATTCTGTAAATTTCTCTTTTGCTACATGTACTGTTCCTTGCTCATCGCTTTTAAGATATTATCACAAATAAAGTTGAGTTACATACTAGAATACTAAGATTTCTCAGATTACATAAATGACTGCAGGACATGCCTTGAGTACCCTTGAAATGTCTACTTTCTGTTCAGCATAAAAAGCTTAAGAAGTACCCACAAAGAGCTATAAGCATTTTAAAGGAGATTATAAGTAGCTTTGGGGGAGGAGGGGGTCAGCACTCTCCCAACTATTTATTTCATTTATATAAGAGAATAGGTTTAGAGATGTGCTTGGGAAATTAAGAGGTTACCCCATAAAGGCACATTTTTCTTTATCTCCAGCCCACATCAGTGTCTTGCATATAGCATGGGTTTAATAAATGTTTGTTGCCTTTCTCCATTCAAGAAATGAATAACCCCGTTTCATGCCTAGTTTAACCATTAAAAGCAAGTCATCTAATTCAATGGTATAGGGTCTACTTCACAGAAAGATAATGGAGACTAGCTATACCACTGTATTTTAAAGCAGCAATAATCAAAACCATTTGATATTAGCTAAGAAATAGAGTAGTGGATCAATGGAATAAGTTAGCTACACAAGGCACAGTAGTCAATAACTATAGTAATCTACTGTTTGATAAATCCAAAGACTCCAGCTTCTGGGATAAGATCTTACTATTTGACAAAAATTCCTGGGAAAACTAGAAAATAGTATAGCAGAAATTAAGCATACACCAACATATTACACTGTATAAGATCAAATAGGTACATGATTTAGACATAAAGGTTGATACCATAAGCAAATTAGCAGAGGAAAGAATAGTTTACTATTCAGATCTATGAAGAAAGGAAGAATTTATGACCAAATAGGAGATAGAGAACATTATGAAATTTAATCTGGATAATTTTAATTACATTAAAATAAAAAGTTTCTGCATAAACAAAGCCAATGCAACCAAGATCAGAAAGGAAACAAAAGAATGAAAAAATAGAAGACAATGTGAAATATCTCATTGGAAAAACAACTGACCTGGAAAATAGATCCAGGAGGGATCATTTAAAAATTATTGGACTACTTGAAAGCTATGATCATAAAAAGAGCCTGGACATCATTTTTTCAATAAATCAGCAAGGAAAACTGTCCTGATATTCTAGAACCAGAAGGTAAAATAGAAATTGAAAGAATCCATCAATTACCTCCTGAAAGATTTCCCAAGTTGAAAATTCCCGGGAATTTTATAGCCAAATTTCAGAGTTCCCAGGTGAAGGAGAAACTATTGCAAGAAGTCAGAAAGAAACAATTCAAGTATCATTGAACCACAATCAGAATAACACAAGATTTAGCAGCTTCTACATTAAGGAATTGAAGGACTTGTAATATGATATTCTGGAGGTCAAAGGAGTTAGGATTAAAATCAAAAATTACCTACCCAGCAAAACTGAGTATAATCCATTAAGGGAAAAAAGGATATTCAATGAGATAAAGGAATTTCATACATTCTTGAGAAAAGACCAGAGCTAAATAGAAATTTTGACTTTCAAATACAAGACTCAAGAGAAGCATGAAAAGGTAAACAGGAAAGAGAAATCATAAAGGATTTATTAAAGTTAAACTGCTTACATTCCTACATGGAAAGATGATATTGTAACTCATTAGACCTTTCTCAGTATTAGGGTAGTTGGAGAGAATACACACCCACACCCACACCCACACATACGAGAGAGAGAGAGAGAGAGAGAGAGAGAGAGAGAGAGAGAGAGAGAGAGAGCATAAGGTGAGTTGAATATGATAGGATGAAATCTAAAAAGTAAAATTAAAGGGTGAGAGAGGAATATATTGGGAGGAGAAAGGGAGAGGTAGAATGGGGTAAATTATCTCACATAAAAGAGGCAAGAAAAAACTTTTACAGTGGAAGGGAAGAAGGGAGAGGTGAGATGGAATGAGTGAACCTTATTCTCATCAGGACTGACTTAAGGAGGGAATAACATGTACACTCAGTTGGGTATGGAAATCTATCTAACTCTACAGGAAAATGAGGGGAAGGGATAAAAGAAGAGGGGATGATAGAAGGGAGGGCAAATGCAGGAAGGGGGTAATTGGAAGCAAACACTTTTGAGGAGTGACAAAATCAAAAGAGAGAATTGAATAAATGGGGACCTGGATAGGATAGAGGGAAATATAGTTAGTTTTTCACAACCAGACTATTATGGAAGTGTTTTGCATGACTACATGTGTATAACTTATATTGAATTGCTTGCCTTCTCAGTGAGGGTGGGTGGGGAGGGAGGAAGGGAGAGAATGTAGAACTCAAAGTTTTAAAAACAAATGCTAAAAATTGTTTTTTTGTGCAACTGGGAAATAATATATACAGGCAATGGAGTATAGAAATCTATCTTGCCCTACAGGAAAATACAAGGAAAAGGGATAAGAGAAGGGGGGAAGTGGTAGAAAAGAGGGTAGATTGAGAGAAGGGGTATCAGAATGCAAGTCGTCTTGAGGTGGGGGGAGGGAAGAGATGGGGAGAATATTTGAAACTCAAAATCTTGAGGAAATGAATGTTGAAAACTAAAAATAAATTAATCATAAAAAAAAGAAATGATGAGCAGGCAGACTTCAGGAAAGATACATGAAGTGATGCTGAGTGAAGTGAGCAGAACCAGAGCATTGTACACTGTATCAACCACATTGTGCAATAAGGAACTTTGATAGACTTACTCTTCTCAGCAATGCAAGGATCTAAGGTAACTCCAAAAGAGTCATGATGGAAATTTGCTGTCCACATCCAGAAAAAGAACTATGGAGTCTGAATGCAAATGAAAGCATATTATTTACTCTCCCTGTTTTTTTTTTATTGTTTCTCCCTTTTTTGCCTTTTCTCCCTTTTTGCCCTTTTATTCTGATTCTTCTTTCACAACATTACTAATGTAGAAATATGTTTAGTATGACTGTACATGTGTAGCCTATATTAGATTGCATGCCTTCTTGGGGAGGAGGAGTGGGAAGAGAGGAGGGAGAAAAAAAATAGAACTCAAAATCTTATCAAAGTAGATATTGAAAACTGTCTTTACATGTAATTAAAGAACGAAACCCTCTTCAGCAGCAGAAATCTGCCTGTTCCTGTCCACCACTGAGCTCCCTACATTCATAAACATCACTTGTCCAAGGTCTTCCAAACTTCCCCTCAACAACAGACCTATATATAGTCTATAGACTTGTGTGTGTGTGTGCGTGTGTGTGTGTGTGTAAATGAGAGAGAGAGAGAGAGAGTCTGTAGAGATGGACAGAAATGGACCATCTATAGATATAGACCAGATATACATAGGTAGAAAAAAAACATCACTCATACCCAAAGATATATAATCTATAGAGATGGACCATCTATAAAGATGTCCTATATATAGATCTATAGATCTATATCCATCTGTCTACACACACACACACACACACACCACACACACCACACACACCCACACACACCCACACACACACACACACACAAGGCAGACCTATATACAGTCTATCCAATAACAAACCGCCCTCACCACAGATCACACCATTTGCTCCAATCGCGTGAGAAGTCAGGGCTTTTACAATGAGAGACATTTCTCACGTTCTCTCTCTAAACGCGGTGGAATTTAAACCGGGTTGGGGGGCGGGAGGGGCGGGGGGAGGGAATCGCTTTCGTTGGCTCGCTCCCAGGGCGGGGCGGGGTCCGTGTCAGGAGATCTTTCCAGCGGCCTCGAGCGCGCGCCGGGCGGGGGAGGCTGCTCTGCGCTTGCGCGAGGACGATTTTCCCCCTTGGCTTCCGGGAGTGGCGCGGACCTCCGGGGCTGCGGGAGGCTGCGCTGCCTGGGCGCGGGATGGGACTGAGTCGGGTGAGGGCAGTGTTTCTGGACCTGGACAACACGCTGATCGACACGGCGGAGGCGAGTAGGAGAGCCATGTCGGAGGTAACGGTTACAGCGTCCGCGCCTCCCAGCCCCCGCCGGCCGACCACCCTCCGCAGCTCCCCGGCCCCAGGCCTGGTCCTTTCTCGCAGCCTCCACCCCCCGGCCCTGGCCTAGCCCCCCGGGTCGTCCTCTCTCCCTTGCACGCAGACCGCCCCCAGGCCATCGCATCCTCTCGCGACTCTGGCCTCACCTCATCCCGAATGACTTTTCTCCGCTCTCCCCGAAACCCCCGGAGCGTGTGGGCGGGGGCCGGTAGGCTGTGCGGGGCTGATGCAATCGGGGGCCGCGTCCGGGGGGCCGGGGGATGAGGATGCCCTGGTCGGGCCACACCTGGAGCGCCACAGGTGGGAAAGGAAGGAAGGGCAGCGATACACCGTGTAATGATACTGGCGTGGAGAGAGTGGCTTACGGTGTGCAAAACGCTGTCCACCTTCTCATATGAAGCCCCCACAATAACCCTGCGGTGCCCTTCTTACCGCCTCTTAGAGATGAGGAAATTGAGGCAGAGAGAGGTCAGGTGACGTGCCTAGGATCACCCATACTGAGTCCTGATGCAGGGTTTGAACTGGGGTCTTCAAGGCCTATCCATTTCACTACCTTGCTGCCCCAGAAGACTGTCTGGAGGAAAGGAGCCAGGACGATGAAGGGCCTCTACCTTAAAAGTGTAACAGTCTTCTCTCTGGAGGGTGAGAAGATACTAGCCAAATACAAAGTGAATACTTGCAATTTTTTTTTAATAAAATTACCAGTAGCAGTAGTAATACTAAGTAGTAATTTGCACTGTGTCCCCTTCCAATCTCTTTTCTGTTTCTACTGGTCTTAGAGTTTGGAGGTTGTTCCTATAGTCTGTTCAGTCTGTGTGACATCCTGATTCCTTTCGTAGATATTGGCTGGCAGGAACCTTGGAGGTTGCTTAGTCCAGCTCTCAAAGTTCCCAAGTGGTAGAACTGAAATTCAAACCCCAACTCCTCTGACTCTAAATTCAGCTCTAGTGCAACATCCTTAACAATGAAAATAACAGTTATATAGTACTTTACTTTATAAATATTGTCTCCTTGGATCCTTACAGAAACCTGTGGGGTGGCAGTGAGATGGATGGGGGTGGGGGATTGATTGACAGTAATAGCTACGTGGCATAGTGGACAGAGCACTGGGCCTGGAGTCAGGAAGATCTGAGTTCAAATCTAGCCCCAAACGTTAGACTCATGATCCTTGCCAAGTGACTTAACCTCAGTTAAATGGGGGTGATGATAATAATAGCACTAACTCCTAGGGTTTTGTTGTGAGGATCAAATGATATTTATGAAGCACTTAGTACAGTGCCTGGCACATAGTAGGGACTATAATATATGTGTGTGTGTATCATGCTTATTTCCTTCCTTTCCCCATTTTTATAGATGAGGAAAATGAGGCAAACAGATTAAATGAATTGCCCAGGGTTATAACTAGTAAGAAGTCTTTGAATTCATGTCTTCTCCAGGCCCAGCACTCTTGTCTCCTACACCTCCTTGCTGTATCATGAGTTGTCTCATTTCCTTGTCACTGGATCTTCAAGCAAAGACTGGATAATCCATTATTGGGACTGTATGGTTCCTGAGATCCCTTCCAGCTTTGTAATTCTGTGGCTGTAAAAACTAGAAGATTTTAATGATCTGTTTCATACACATCTGTCTCAAGCTAGAGTGTGCTGCACTGTTTTCTGTTTTGGAAACTAACCTGAATTGAAAATTGCAAACCTGGCTAAGGGTTGAGCAAATAAGGATCACACCACACCCTTAGGGGGAAGGAAGCCTGCGTGGCCAGATTCCCAGGACAAAGTCCTGAAAACTATGTATCTTTACTCTCTTCCTGAGTTGTTATAATTTGTCCCAAAGAATTTTTTTTTTTTTAGCAAAAATACCCTTTGCCTACTGAATAAAGTATAAATTCTTGATTCAGACATTTGTAAGGTCATACACAATCTGTCTCCAATCCACCTTTCAGTCTTCTCATACTGCTGTCCTACATGTACTCTACTTTCCAGCCAAATTTGACAACTGTTTTCATGTTCTCACATCTATTTTTGCTCACCTGAAATTGACTTCTCCCTTTTTCTTCCAGTGTAGGAGTTAGGGCCTTCCTTTACCCTAGTCCCCAGGTGAGGGTCATCTCTGCTTCCTCACACTTTCCTCAGCACTTTTCCTGGACCTGTGTTGCACTTATATCACTTTTGTTGTCTTTGTGTAGGTTGCCTTTTCTGTTGCTAGATTGTAACTCCTTTAATAAAGGTTTGGGTTGTATCTCCAGTACTTAAACACATAGTAACCCCTTAATAAATATTTGTTGAATGGATGAATCTTTGAGGTGACTCACATTTGAGGAGAACCTCAAAACAGATTATATTTTTCCATCAACCCATAAATATTTGGGCTTAATAAATATTTTCTGTATTAAGATGAATTCAAGGGTATGACTAACAGTAATTCTTGATTCATCATTTTGTGGAAGTAGCTCAGGGTTCTTAAATGCCAGTCAATAAACCAATCTGGAAAGACTTGGCATATAGGCCTCATAATGAACTATTTCTTGTCTCAAGAGTAGCCTGGCAGAATTCTAAGAGAGACGCACCAAGTTGACCACTGGATGATGACTTTTAGTCAAGGCACCTTTTGAAGACCATCCACATCAACATCAGTGCAACAGAATTTAAATGCCTACAAAAATGCATCATTAAAATGGCAGTCAGCAAGCACGTATTAAGAATTTCATGCCAGTGCCAGGTATTGTGCACATTTATGTCTTTAAAGGACTCTTAGAATTTTAACATATGTATGAGAGATATCTTATTCAACAAAGAACTTTAAAGTGGTGTTTTAACCTTTTTGTAGTCAAGAAACAATAAGCATAGGGGGACTTTATCATCTTGGCACCTTTCAGTGAATTATGGGATTATAAAGACGTCATCTGCTACAGAATGTTGGTTATGGACTCCTGCCTATTCTCTTCTGTCTTCATCAAGGATGTATGTGGGCTATGTTCTCAAAAATTTTATAGAGGTGGGGAAAGTAAGCAAGTATGTCTGTAGTTACTAATATTCTTTCATATTTTGGGAGGAGAGGAGGGATTAACAAGGTTCCAGATTTTTCCCAACTTTTGGTATCCTCTTCTCTTCAAGATTCATTGAAAATTGATCTCTCAATTACTCAGAATTGCTAGGACTAACACAGAATTCACCACCCCACCGAACTTGGTGTGTGCCTAGTTTAAGCCAGGTATTTTTTACATTTTTGTTTTCTGTTGGGCCATTTTTCATGTAGCACATCAGGAACTGTGATGTTAGAGGCCAAATGTTATCATTCCAGTGTAATTGATGGAGATAAGACTTTTTTCCATTTTGGGATGTTATTTTTCCAATTGCATCCTTAAATCAACTGCAACTTTTCTCTTCAAAGTTACCAGTGATAACTTATTCTTAAATCTAATGGCCTTTTCTTAGTCCTCATCCTTCTTGACCTTTTTATATCATTTAACACTTTGGATAATTTCTCCTCTGAGTGTTTCATGAGATTTTTTTCTCTTGATTCTCCTCCTGTCTGGCTCTCCTCAGTCTTTCTTTTATGGACCACATATATGTCCAGCCCTTTAGTTGTGGGTGTATCTTAAAGCTTTGTCCTGGGCCCTCTTTTCTTTGTATTCCCTCAGGGTTCTCATCGCTTCTTAAGGGATGTCATCTCTATGGAAACAGCTTCCAGGTCTATATAGATAGGCCTAGTCTCTCCTCAGCTCCACTCTAGCATAACCAACTGCTTACTCGATATTTTGAATTGGCTGTCCTATACATATCTCAAAGTTAACATCTACAAAATAGAACTCATCTTTTCTCCTCTTCCTAACTTCCCTATTTCTGTCAAGTTCACCATTCCTTCTCAGGTCACCCAGGTTTGCAACTTCGGAGCCCTCTTCTACTCATTCACTCTTCCTCACTTCCACTTCCAATCATCGTTAAGCCTTGTCATTTCTACCTCCATAGTATCTGTCATATTCAGCTGTAAGACAGATAAACACAGCACACTTGAGGGCTTCTAGTACAGGTTCACTCCTGATTTGGTCAGACTAGAAAGACACTAAAAAGGGGTTAATAACCTTACTTTATTCTAATCTAGTTTTCTCAGAAGAAGCTCATGATAATGGGAGCATAAACTCCTACAGCATTCCCTAATCACCCTTTCTTGAAGGAAATGGCGAAAAGGGGGCAATTACCCCTACATCTTGATGGGGTCAGTTGAGACAGGCATGACTACACATATATAACCTATTTGGAATTGCCTGTCTTCTCGGGAGGGAGAGAATTTGGAACCCAAAGTCTTAAAAACAAATGTAAAAAAAAATTGTTTTTATTTGCAACTGGGAAAAATTAAAGGCTAAATGAAAAAAAAATAGAGGAAGCATCCATGCTTATAGGAGAGACATTTTCAAAACCCCAATTATATACTAGAAAGTTTCTTCAGCTGGTCAGTTCCCAACTAGGTGATTCAGGAACTGCAGTCCATATATTAGTCCAAGTATTGAGCCAACGAGGAAAAAAATGGAATTTGCTGAACAACTTTTATAGTGAGTTTCTGACGTCTTTATCTGAGGGGGAATCTGCATGGGCTTCCTTGCTCAGTGTTACAAAGAAGTATAATCCTTTAATTGATGAAGGAGAGCCCCATATTATAAAGATCAGTGCCACAATTTTAAACTGTTGAGCTTTGTTTCCAATTCTTGCCTAAAACAGCAACCATGACTGACTGAATTAATCATGAGCTGCCATTTAACCAAGAAGGAAACCGCATGATAAATATCAATCAATCCCTCCAAATCATCACCACAATCGGAAACCCACTAGCACCCCCACTGTTAGCCCATTCCTTTTGAGTTACCCAGTCTGCAACAGTGAGCACACCAAACACAAATCCAGATATCCCCAATAGATAAAATAAATTGTCTGTGTTCCTCAGTTCCCCTTCCTCTCACAAGCCCAGCCACTCTCTCCCCACCTGGCTGACCCAGTGGGGCCCACCAACAGCTGCCTTGTAAAATAAACATGGGTCTAATACCAACCCCTTTACAGCTACAGAGGTTCAAACAAACCCCTGCCAACTCCACTGATCACACAAGCAACCAAAGTTATTTCCACCAGCCCCCCCAAAGGAATCTCCTGACCCAGTTCCCCATGGGCTCACAAATACTGATCCAAGATCAAACACCTCACAAGTCTAGTCAATACTCCAGAAAAAAAAGTCCCCCAAAAAATGGATCTACCCTCTGGTTCCACCCCTCTAGATGGGCCAATGCCCCACAACTCTATGGTGGCAGAACTTTGAGAAACTTGCCAAAAGGACTAGGAATCCACATTTTAACCCTCTAAAGTAAGAAAAAAAAAGGAAATAACTGAAAGACTTGTCTTCCATTAAAGGTACATTTTTTCCTTTGTATGATTATACTTAGCTTTGTAGGGAGTGTCACACTCATTTGTAAAGTTTTCTTTGACTTTTGACCTCTCATTTTGTTTGACCTCTTGTTCACACAGATATTGTGTGATCCTGATTCTAGTTCCTTGGTACTTGGACTTTCTAGTATTATTTGTAGTATTTTTTCTTTAATGTGAGAGCTCTGGATGTTGACTAGTACTTTCCTGGGACTTGTCGTTTTGGTATCTCAAGTGTTCATTGGTGAATTCTTTTCAAATTAACTTTACCTTCTGGTTCTAATATATCTGGGCAGTTTTCATTTATGATTTCTTAAAATATAGTGTCCAGAATTTTTTTTTCAAATCATGATTTTCAGGGAGTCCAATGATTCTTAAATTCTCTCTCATTCTCTTATGTTCCAGGTCAGTTATTTTTTTATATCAGATATCTTCCATTTTCTTCCCTTTTTTCAGTCTTTTTATTTTGCTCTAATATTTCTTGCTATCTCATGGAGTCATTAAGTTCTGTTTGGTCTATTCTAGTTTTCAGGGAGTTCCTTTCTTGGGTAAGGTTTACTACTGTCTCTTCCAGACTATTTTCCTTTCAGTTCTTTCCTTCAGAGCTTTTGTTTCAATTTAAAAATTTCTTGCCTTTCATTCATACCAGCATCTATTGGTAACTTACTTTCTTTACAGGGTCTACGTGAGAAAGAGGAGTGGGTAGTGTATATTATTCTGTTTCCCATTTATTAATAGCAGTCAAAAAAAAAACAACCATTAGGAAACCCAAAATAGCTCTTATGTAAAGTTTCATTTCTTTCTCAATTAAATAGAGAAAAAGTGAAAACCTAATCAGAAAAAAAGAAATCTGGACAATCTCTGTTGTCTGTAGAAGAAAAGTAAGAATGACAGAGCTATTTAGCAACCCCTTCCCCCACAAGCCTCCCACCCCCCAAAAAAGTATCCCACAAGGTTTATACTGTCAGGAGGCCCTAGCTCCTCACAATTGCTTTTTCCTTAATCCCCTGGAGCTCTGAGTCCCTATTCTTCATATCTTCTCAGCACTGAACTACCTGGAATTTCTACTGCAGGAATCACTTGCTACTATTGTGACTTGGAACTAGTGAAGTACCCAATTCCATTATACTCTACATGTGAAGGAAGCAATTCTGACTTCCAGTACGTTTTAGGATAAATTAGCTTTTGTAGGATTATCAAGGACCATAATTTCCCAATATAGAATATTGCTTCTATGAGAAAATGCATTGCAAATTTCAATCAACTGACTTACAGATTAATTTTTTGATTATCAGTTAATTTGTATATTGGAAACAACTATGAAATATTGTTAGATGATGATCAGCTGTTTATTTTTTTTTTACTAGTAATGATAAAACATAAGAAAATGAGTTTAATCTGTAGTATAAATGATTGTTAGCTGTTAAAAAAAAAAAGAAAACCTTTCTGAAATTGGAATGTTAAATACTAGTTGCGTTACTCAGAGAGACTGGATATTCTTATTTCAGTTTAATATTATCAAAGCAGAGGTATAAAGTCAGTGATCTCTCAATATCCTTTTGACCCTAATCACCTAAGCAGCGGATGATAATATGGATTTTATGTGAAGTTACCAAATGATCTCTTTGCTGCTAAATCCAATGAGCTTGTCTTGACCCTCATTTTCCGTGACCTCTCTGCAGTCTTTGACCCTGTTGATTCACCCTCTCTTCCCTGTGATATCTCTTCTCAGGTTTTTGGAACACTGCTCTCTCCTTGCTTTCCTTCTCCTTATCTGACCACTCCTTTGCTGGATCATCTTCCAAATTACACACTCTAGCCTTAGGTGTCCTTGAGAGTCCTGTCCTGGGCCCTTTTCTCTCTATACTACTTGGTGATCTCATCAGCTCCTATGGATTTAATTACCATTTGTATGCCAATAATTCTCAAATCTTTCATCCCTTACAGACATCTCAAACTAGATATCCAGTAGAGATCTTAAATTAAACATGTCCAAACCACAACTCGTTTCTTTCCCTAACCCCTCCCCCACTTCGCTGTTATTATAGATGGCAACATCATCCTGGAAGTCCCTCAGGTTCACAACGAGTCATCCTGGATTTCTCACTATCCTATTCCCCATATTCCAGTTGTTTTCAAAGCCTGTCGATTTTACTTTTGGAACATCTCTCAAATACTCTTCCTTCTCTCCTCTGACATTGCAACCTCTAGTGCAGGCTCTTATCTCACACTTTGATTACTGCAGTACTCCACCGATGGAGTGCTGCCTGCCTCAAGTTTGTCCCCACTGCATCCTTCATTTGGCCACCAAAGTGATTTTCTTGAAGCACTGTTATGACCACATCATTCTTCTGCTCAGTAAACTTCAGTGGTTCCCTGTATCCTTCAGGATCAAATACAAAATACTCTGTTGGGCATTCAGATGCCTTTATAACCCATCTTCCTCCTACCTTTTATACCTTATTACCTAATGATCCTGTATCACTGGCTTAGACACTCCATCTCTGGTATCTGGGTATTTTCTCTGGCTGTCCCTAATGCCTAAAAGGTTCTCTCTTTCCTCTACTCTGCCTGCTTACCTCCCCAGTTTCCTTTAAGTTCTAACTAAAATCCTTTCCTTTATTAGAGACCTTAACCCCTCTCTTAATTATTTTCTTTTTATCCTGTATGTAGTTTGCTATAAATTTGTTTGCATGTTGTCTCCTCTATTAGATTGTAATCACCTTGAGGGCAGGGACTGTCTTTCACCTTTTTTGTATCCTCAGTACCAGGCACATAGTAGGATCTTGATATTGATTGATTGATGTCTTAATTAATTTTTTATTTTTTTATTAGGTGATAAAACTATTAAAGTCAAAATACCAATACAAAGAAGGAGAAGCTCAGGTCATCAGTGAAAAAGTCCAAGTTAAATTCAGCCAAGAGTGCTACAGAGAGTCCAAAATGTCCATTACTGATCTAAGGATTTCACATTGGGAAGAAGCTATTCAAGAAACAAGAGGTGAGACAGCCAATCGGGAACTAGCTAAAGAATGTTATTTCCTATGGAAATCTACACGTCTGCAGCATATGACTTTATCAGAAGACGTAAAAAACATGCTGACTGAACTTCGAAAGGAGGTTCCCCTCCTTCTTTTGACTAATGGTGACACACAGACACAAAGGGAGAAGATTGAAGCTTGTGCCTGTCAACCATATTTTGATGCTATTGTTGTAGGTGGAGAGCAAGAGGAGGAGAAACCAGCACCCTCTATATTCTATTACTGCTGTGATCTCCTTGGGGTACAGCCAGGAGACTGTGTAATGGTTGGGGATACTCTAGAAACAGATATCCAAGGAGGTCTTAATGCTGGCTTGAAAGCAACAGTCTGGATAAATAAAAATGGAATTGTACCCCAGAAGCAGTCCCCAGTACCTCACTATGTTGCTTCTTCTGTGCTAGAGTTACGTGCCATCTTACAGAATATAGATTACATACCCAATATGTCAGCTTAATAGGGATCATTAAGAGACATTAAGAATTTCTGGATCAGACCTTAAGTTTCTACTGGGAATAGAGGTACATACCTTCTTTTAGTCTTCTAGGTTCCACATCAAGAACATATATAATTCTAGTAATTTATAAAAAGTCACTTTCTTTGAGAAAAATAAAATTTTTTTTTTCTTAATTTAGACCAGAAAACTTGAAACTTCTTATGAGTTTGGGGAAATTTTTGGTGGGTATGTGGTTTGAAAGACTTCTTTACACAATATCATGACAATTACTGGGGTTTTTTCCCCAAAAGTTTTGCATCTTGGATCTGTTTCTGTGGATGAAAAATAGGTATTGGTGCTGAAATTTAGATTTGTGGAAAATATTTGTCAGGAAATATTGATCTGGATAGTACCTATAAGCCAACATTCTTCAAGGCAATATTTTAGTTAAGATTGCATAAGCACTTTGCCTTACATAAATCAAACCATTTAATTAATAATAACATGTTTATATGTTTTGCTTGAGAATGTTTTTTAAAGCACTGATTATGTTTTTTTCCTTCATTAAAAATGTATTCTTCCTTCTCCAATATGAATATTTTTTAAACACATCTCATGTTACCCTGCTGACACAAAAGTTTCATCATTTAATTTTGCAACACAACATGAAATTTCAGTATTAATTCCTGCAGTTAGAGAGCCTTTAATACCAGTTACTCCTTTTCCAATAATAACTATTTCCAGGTGAGCTAGAAACTTCAGAAAATCTGTATGTCACAGGAGAGTGTTTTATCTTTTCCAGGGGCCAGACTGAGAGGACACTTAAATGATCAGGCCGAGTAAACGCTGTAGCAAAACCAAAGCTATTTCCTTTCTGTTTTAGGCTGCTACTATACAGCTACTACTTTCTTTGCAGGTAGCTCTTCTCACCTTTAAAATGACTTTAGCATAAGGTCCCAGCTTCTTTCCCCTCTGACCTGATATTTTTGCAGAAGAAGTCAAATATATAATCATATTTTTACCCTTACCTAGTTACAATTTACTAACTTGTATGATTGGTCAGGTCCTGTCATATATCTGGATTTCAGTTTCCCCATCTGTAAAATGAGTGAGTTGAACTAGACAGTCTTTAATTCCCCTTTTACCTCTAAATCTGTTATCCTGGGCATGAGTTGTATGAATGGTATTACTTACAGAAATTGGACTTCTGACCAAGATAGTGCCAGCATAGTACTAGAAGGGACTTTAGAAATCTAGTTCAAGCCCCTCATTTTAAAAAGGAGAAAATAAGTCCAGAGAACCTAGGCAATTTGTTTTATTTCATATTTGTGAAAATTTACATGATCACATGGTAAGTTTACATGATTCCTGTTAATAAATTTAGATGAGAATCAGATCAAATCATAAATAAGTTCAAGACTAAACTGTATCAATCCTGCATAGCCTTTCCCTATACGCTGTCCCTACCTGCCAAAAGTAATGTTTTACCTTTGTATCTCCAGAGTAGGCTCACAGCAGAGTGCCTTTCACATTTTGGTGGGTTGTGGCCTGGATTTGCGTTTCTAATACACATCAGCAACTTTGACTTATTGTTTAAAAGTTGCCTATGGTACTAAGAAGTTAAGTGACTTGCCCAGTCACAAAGCTGGTATATCAGATGCTGGACTTATAGCTCCAAGGCTGGCCCTCCATCCTCTGTGCTATGTTTACATAGTACATGATCAGTGTTTACTAAACAGTTCATTTTTCATTGTTGCTCCATACCTCACTTTAAATAAAGTAGATAAATTCTGTTTTTTAAAATATAGATTATTCTAAGACTTACTAAATGGTGCAAAGTGAAGTTTTTTACGTTTCTTGAACAATAGAAACCAATACACACAATGACTACAGAAATATAAGTGGAAAGACCAAAGAAAAAAGAAACACTAATTATAATGACCAACTTTGATTACAAAGAAGAGATGAGAATGCCCCTTCCTTCTCTTTGCAAAGGTGGAGAGCTGTGGATGTGGAGTATTACATATATATTGTCAGATTTGGTTGATGTATGGCTTAGTTTTGTTGAACTGCTTTATTTTTTCCTTTTGTAAAAAAATTTTTTTTAAGGAGTGGCTTTCTGGGTGAGGAAGTAGGGAAAAATATATTGGAAAATAAATGAGATGTTAGAAAAAAGTATTCAATAAAATGTTTAAAAATAATAGTGGATAACATGACAGTATTTGCAAAATGATTTAGTTCCATTGTAACATCTGGTTGAATATAACAAAGTTATTTCATTCTAAGAAATAATCCATAATAATCCTGCTTTGCTGGTGTGGCTATGAGTGTTATTGACTAAGAAATTTTATGTGATAGAAATGATCATGTCACATACTTAGGAATTATTCTGTTGTCCTGAAGTTTATGTATGGTAACCTCAAAAACCCCTATAACTTAAAATACTCTTGGTGATATTTTGAAACATTGTTTTTATTTAGGGGAAGGGAGGTATTTATGATTTTGTGAAAACTGATGCAAGAGTTGAACTTAGTTATCTGTACAGGACAGATTTGGAGCTAGAAGGGATCTTAGAAGTTAATTTGTCCTAGGTCAAACAAATAGTAAATAACAGAACTAGAGATTCAAACCCCAAGTCTACTGATGCCTAATCAGTTTGGTCTAACTCTCTTTCACAGATAACATACAGGAGGCACTGGAGTTTTTGGTCTCCTGCCTCTAACAGGTTCACTCTTGATCTGGTCAGATAGGCAGATACCTTTGGAGGTGTTAATAATCAGCTTTATTCTAGGCTACTCTTCTCAGAAGGGTTGCTGATAATGGAAGCACTAACTGCTACAGCATTCCCTAATCACCCTTCTCACAGGGGTGGGTGAGTAAGGGGGCAACTACCCCTGCATCTAGATGGGGTCAATTGAGACAGGCACAGCTTGTGCATTCCCCTAAATCCCCTCAAACCTCAATGGGGGCCGGTTGAGGTAGATACATGCATTCCTTTATGCATTACCCATGGGTTCCCCTATGGTTTTCCCTCTCATTGACCAGTGTCCACTTGCTTTATAGGGCAACAGACAAAGAAAGCATCTTGCCAACATTAAACTCACAGTTTAACTTTAGCAGTATTGTTATTCTGCGCAAGCATAGTAAATATCACATTATGTCACCCCTTATGTCATGACACAGCCTCAGTAGGACTGTCTGTCACCATGATTCTAGGAATTACTATCTAGGACCCTTGAAACTTTTCTAGGAGTTATTATCTAATGCTTGGAAACTATACTTTGCCATGGCCATAGATCCTGAGAAACTAAACTCTAAAGGGATAACAAAATCGTCTTTAATAACACTACCACATAGAAAAAAACAAATGAATAATTATTGCCTATTATCCAAACAGTGATATGCAGTTGTATGGGCAAATCAGAAATATTTCATAAGTACATATATTTTGGAAAGTCAAACTGTTCAGCTTGTTATTCCTCTGCCTTCTGTAATCCTTAGTTCCTTTTAAGATTCAGCACAACTACAGAAAGGAAATCCATTCAATAGAAGCTATAAAATATTTGGGATTGTATCTACCAATATTGACTCAGGAGCTATATGAATCTAACTATAAAACACTGCAGAAATAAAAACAGACCTAAATGGAGAAATATTAATTACTCATCGGTAGTTTGTGCTAAGAGAATAAAAATGACAGTTCCATCTAAATTAACTTAATTTCTATCTAAATTAATTTATTAGCTTTTACCATCCTGTACCAATCAGACTCCCAAAAGAATATTTTCTAGATCTAGAAAAAATACTAAAATTCATATAGAGGAATGAAGGGTCAAAAATTTCAGGGATAATAATGAGAAAAAGTAAAGTGTTGGAGAGAAGATCTATCAGTGATCTCAAACTACTAAAGGCAATCATTAAAAATGATCTTTTTTTTAATTGAGAGATTTATCATTGGAACAGATCAGATATATAACATACAGAAGTAAACACAATAGCATAGCATAGTGTTTGATAAATCCAAAGACCCTAGTTACTGAGAGATGGATTCATTATTTGACAAAAACTGTCCAGAACACTAGAGAGCAATCTGGAAGCAATAAGATTTAGGCTAATATCACAGTACACAAAATTAAGTTCCCAATGGATTGATTACCTAGATATATTACCTATATATAAAAGCTTACATCATAAGTTAGAGGAGCAAGAGAGAAATTTCCTTTAGATCTGAGTATAGAGGAAGCGTTCATGTCTAAAGTCATAGATCATACAAGATAAAACCGATGATTTTAATTGTGTGAAATTTAAAAGCTTTTGCCATAACAAATCTAATGTAAAGATTGGAAGAGAATCAGATAACTGAAGGTTGGGGGAGGGGTGGAATCTGTATTGCAGTTTTCTCTGATAAAGACCTAATAGCTAAGATATATAGGTAAGTGATTTAAATTTATAAAATTAATTCATTTCCAATAGATGAGATAGTCCGAAAATATGAACAAGCAGTTTTCAAAGGAAGATGTCCAAGCTATCAATGTTATATGAAAAAATTCTCTAAATGGCTTAATTTTCAAAATGTAAAAGAAAGCAACTTTGAGATTTTACATCACACCTATCAGACTGGCAAAGATGACAAAAGAGGAAAATAACATGTCATAGGGACCATGGAAATATAGGTATACCAGTACATTGCTGTGGACCAGTAAACTGGTCCAGCTATTCTGAAAAGCAATTTGGAACTGGAACTGCCCAAAAAGTTACCAAACTGTCCATACCCTTTGACTCAGCTATACTAATACTAGGCCTACATTCCTCGCACCCCCCAAAAAAAATCAAAGAAAGAAGAAAGGATCTAGATATGTATTTACAGCAGCACTTTTTTATGGTAGCCAAAAATTGAACACTAAGAAGGTGTGTTGGGGAATGGCTAAACAAATGGTGGTGTATGAATAATATTCTTGTACCATGATTAATAATCAAATGGATTATTCTGAAGGAAACTAGGAAGACCTCGCTGATTAAATTCAGAATGAAGTGAGCAGAACTAGGACAGTAATTTATGTAATGATAAGATTATGGAGAAAAAAAATAACTTTTTAGGATTGTAGAAAGGTAATCAATTCAATGATAAACCATGTGTCCAAAAGAATGAAGGTTAAAAAAAATGGAGATGAAACATTGCTCACCTCCTGCCAGAGAGATAACGAACTTTAAATGTAGAAAGACATATATTCGCAGATATAGTTAATGTGGGACATTTGTTTTGTCAGACTAGGTAGATATGTATTGAGAGATTTGTATTTTTCAAGTTTGTTTTTTAATTTGGAGAGTTGAGTGGAGAGGCATAAGAAGATTTAATGTGAGTGATAAGATTAATTTAAAAAAATACTTGTTACTTGAAAAATAATAAGCTATTTTTTAAAGATTTGTCTCAAAAACCATCATCTCCTTTTAGAGTCCTTTCCTAATTTCCTCAGTTGTTGGGTTGGCAACTATAGTTACTGTGTATTTTTAAAAATTATATGTGTATGTGTATCCTATATCTATTAACAAGATGGCTCTCCCTAGTAGAGTGTAAGGTGCTTGAGGACAAAGAATATGTCACTTTCATATTTATATTCCCAACACCCAGTACATTGCCTAACATCTTAATAGTCACTGAATGACTGAATGATAGATTGAGATCTGTGTCAGCCACCAAGTGGCACTGTGCTTGTGTAGTTTCTTTCCATTCCGGCTAGCTACTTTTGCCTTTTATTTTCAGCAGCTCAGAGCAAATTTCCTGCTTCCATGTAATCCTATTTATTTATCATATCTAGGGATGATTTTTTTTTTAAAGGTTTAAATTTATTTATTTCATTTCCACAAGATTTTGAGTTCCAAATTTTCTCCCCATCTTTCCCCTCCCCCCATCCCAGATGGCATACATTCTGATTACCCCTTTCCCCAGTTTGTCCTCCCTTTTATCATTCCTGCCCTTATCTCCTTCCCCTTTATTTTCTTGAATGTCAAGATAGATTTCTATACCCCATTGCCTGTATATCTTATTTCCCAGTTGCACGTAAAAAGAATTTTTAACATTTGTTTTTAAAACTTTGCGTTCCAAATTCCCTCCCCACCCATCCCCATTGAGAAGGCAAGCAATTCAAATAGGTTATACATGTGCAGTTATGCAAATCACCTCCGTAATAGTAATGTTGTGAAAGACTGTATTTCCCTCCATCCTATCTGGCCCCCCAATTATTCTATTTTCTCCTTTGACCCTGTGCCTTTTCTAAAGAGTTTGCTTCTTCTGACTACTCCCTCCCCCAGTCTTCCCTCTCTTTTATCATTCCCCCCTCCTTATATCCCCTTCCTCCTATTTTCCTGTAGGGTAAGATGCCCAATTGAGGGTGTATGTTATTCCTTCCTTAAGCCAGATACAGTGAGAGTAAGATTCACTGATTCCTTTGAACTTCCCCCCTCTTCCCCTACATTGTAAAACCTTTTTCTTGTCTATTTCATGTGAGATAATTTACCCCATTCCATCTTTCCCTTTCTCCTTCCCTCAATAGATTCTTCTCTCACCCCTTAATTTTATTTTTAGATATCAGCCCTTCATATTCAACTCACCCTGTGCTATCTTTCTATCTATCTATCTATCTATCTATCTATCTATCTATCTATCTATCTATCTATCTATCTATCTATCTATCTGTCTCTCTATCTATCTTTCTATCTATGTCCTCCAACTACCCTAATACTGAGAAAGTCTCATGAGTTACAAATATCATCTTTCCATGTAGGAATATAAATAGTTCAACTTTAATAAGTCTCTTATGATTTCTCTTTCCTGCTTACCTTTTCATGCTTCTCTTGATTCTTGAATTTCAAAGTCAGTTTTTCTATTCAGCTCTGTTGTTTTCCTCAAGAATGCTTGAAAGTCCTCTATTTCATTGTATGACTATTTTTCTCCTGAGGGATTACGCTCAGTTTTTCTGGGTTGGTGATTCTTGGTTTTAATCCTAGCTCCTCTGACCACTGGAATATCATTTTCCAAGCCCTGCAATCCTGTAATGTAGAAATTGCTGGATCTTGTGTTATCCTGATTGTATTTCCACAATACTCAAATTGTTTCTTTCTGGCTGCTTGCAATATTTTCTTCTTGAACTGGGAACTCTACAATTTGGCTACAATATTTCTAGGAGTCTTTCTTTTAGGATCTTTTTCCAGAGGTAATCAGTGGCTTCTTTCCACTGATTTCTATTTTACCCTCTGGTTCTAGAATATCAGGACAGTTTTCCTTGATAATTTCTTGAAAGATGATGTCTAGGCTCTTTTTTCATAATGGCTTTCAGATAGTGCAATAATTTTTAAATTATCTTTCCTGGATCTATTTTCTAGTTAGTGGTTTTTTGACTGAGATATTTCATATTGTCTTCTATTTTTTCATCCTTTTGGTTCTGTTTTATAATTTCTTGATTTCTCATAAAGTCACTAGCTTCCATTTGCTCCATTCTAATTTTGAACGAATTATTTTCTTCAGTGAGTTTTTGGACTTTCTTTCCCATTTGGCCCATTCTGCTTTTTAATGCATTCTTCTCCTCATTGACTTTTTGGACTTCTTTTGTGATTTGAGTTAGTCTACTTTTTAAGGTGTTATCTTCTTCAGTATTTTGGGGGGTCTCCTTTAGCAATTTTTCCTTCCCAATTTCCTCTACTTCTCTTACTTGGTTTTCAAAATCATTTTGAGCTCTTCCATGACCTGAGACCAATTCATATTCCTCTTGGAGGCTTTTGATGTAGGAGCTTTGACATTGTCTTCTTCAGGTTGTATGTTTTGATCTTCTTTGTCACCAAAGTTAAGATTCTGTAGTCTGAGTTCTTTTATGATGTTTACTCATCTTCCCAGTCAAACACTTGACTTTCTAACTCTTTGTCAAAGTAGGAGTCTGCTTCCAGTGGGGGTGGGTATTGGGGTGGATGTACTGTCTCAGGCTTCTGCCCACACAGCAACCTCTGCTGCCACTGCTGTTGCCACTGGCCGCCTTGGGGCTGGGGCCAGACCAGGCAACCTCACACTCCTCTTTCACCCACGTCCCACAGAGTTTTCCCACTGACCTTTTTGGTGTTTGTGGGTTGAAAAGTCTGGAAACCACCACAGCTGCCAATGATTCAATCCCCCAAGGCCTGCTCCAGCCAGTCTGTGCCAGTGCAGCCCATCCTGGACTGTGCTCCACTCCCTGCCCTGTATGAAAGACCCTTCCTGTCGATTTTCCATGTTGTGGATTTGTTTCACTTCATCATTTTGTGGGTTCTGTAGCTCTAGAATTTATTAAGAGTCATTTTTTACAGATATTTGGAGGGCTTTGTGGGAGAGCTCAGGGAAATCCCTGCTTTTACTTCACCATCTTGGCTTGGCCCACCCAGGATGAGTTTTAAAAATATTAGTTAATACTTAAAGTGACAGTTGCTTTAGTTATCTTGCCTTAGCATCCATGTTTCTTTCCTTTTGAACTCTCATCAAAAAAGCATTAACAACTAGAGCAGGAGTTCTTGACCTGGGGTCCCTGAATAGATTTCAGGTCTGTGGATTTGAATAGGAAAATAATTATGCATTTACTTTCACGAACCTCTGAAATTCTGCATTTCCTTCAGTTATATAAAAGCATTCTGAAAAGAACTCCATAGGCTTCACTAGACTGCCAAAAGGACACAAAAAGGATTAAGAAGTCTTAAATTAGAGAGATGAGGAAAGTTCTACCATACCAGAGCCTTAGTTGAGCTTTGTAGGAAGCTAGGGATTCTAAATAGTAGAATTAAGAAGAGTATCATTAATTACTTTGTCTCTGAATTAGGCCCACTGCTTGGGCCCACCAGAAGCATGGGGATGACCTGTCAAGACCAGGACTGGTTAAACAATAGAATTCAGACTTGAACCTAGAATTCAAACCTATACCCAGTCCTGATTCTAGATTCAGTGCTTTTCCCCACTTTACCAGGCTTCCTTCTAGAAACTGAATGGAACATATATTCCATAGCTGCTTACAGCTACAAAGCACTTCACATGGTATTTTGGTCCTCACAATAGGACTCCTTGCCACAGAACTAGAAATGGGCAAATTCTTGTCTTGATTATTTTTAAAGGAAAGCTTTTTAAATTATAGGTTGATAAGCTTATCTTTTGTTCCTGACAAACTTATAGAGCATAATTAAAAGGATGATTTGTGAACATTTAGAAAGGAAAATGGTGATCATTAAGAGCTCATTTTTTCAATAACAGCTGAGTAAGTAGTGAACTGGTAACCACAGAACAGGACTGCAAGGTGCTCTTAGATGGTGAGGAAATCTCCTGGTAGCTTAGGGCTTAGAGTGCCACCTCGTGGCTTACCCTATACAGTCACACCCTCTTAGTCCCAAATGAAACAATTCCCCTGGAGGGGGACCAATTAATCTAAATGTTATTTGGGGAAGAAGGGAAGCATTGCAGTTATTAGAGATAAAAATCTTATAGAATAGATAAGGATCTGATACACATCTACTGGACTAATACATACCTCTCAATCAATGGTCAAAGGATATGAACAATTGATAACAAGAAATACAAACTGAGCAAAAGATGCTCAAATTCCCAAATGTTCAGAAAAATGCAAATCAAGGTAACCTTGAGATTCTATCTCAATACCACTAAAATGACAAAAAATAGGGAGAAATGACCAGACATTGGCAGCACTAGGGAACATATTGGGGGGACTAAAGATTAGTGTAAACGTTTGGGAGAGCTGTATGACAATGGATGAACTCAAAAACATGAAGTACTTAAAAGTACCAAGCACTGCTAAACTCTAAGGATACAAATCAAAGCACAAAACTGTCCTTTCTCTCAGGAAGCTCACATTGTAACTGAAGGCCACTGCACATATAGGAGGATTACTTACAGAGCAGATGGCAAGGCCCACTGGTCCTTAAGAGTGCTGCAGTAGATCAAGCAGCAATGCTTGACAGTAAGATGGATGGTCAGATGGGTGAACTGGAAGACATAGTGGAGGAGTAGATGGTAAGAACTAGTATTAAGGCACTGTGCAATGGTGAATGTTAAGGCCTGGTGGTCTTCTATCTTCCTGCTCCCCAGTCATCCAAGTGGTGTGAGCTGCCATTACTACCCTTCCTTCTGGAGATAAGGAACTGAAGTGACTTGACCCCTAGCTGTTAGGCAAGGGCAGGGTGGGGAATTGGCCAGAGAAGCCAATACCAGAGTATTGCCAGAGAAGCTCCAGAGAAGCTCCAGCTTCTCTTCTGTAGAGTTTGGGATAGAAAAGTTAGCATCTAAGGGAAAGAAGGAAACATTGGCAGGAAGGTTGAGGAGAAAGGCTTCCCACAGTTTTGCTCCACTAGCCCATCTGGTTCCTGATGGGATCTGAGTGGTAGCAGAATCTTGAGGTTACAAAGATATGTTGGCCTGTTAGCTTAGATAAGTCACCCAAGTCCACCTACTTGCTTCGCTGATATCTTAGGACATTGAGTTATTAGACAACTTGTACATGGTCATACAGCCAGAATGTGTCAGAGACTGAATATGAACCAAGACCTTCCTGACTCTTAGGCCAGCCCTCTATCCTCTACCATTATGTTACATGATTGTTAGTAAATTTATAATTTTAGAAAATTATTTCAGTATTTGGGTAGTTGGGATTATACACACACACACACACACACACACACACACACACACACACACACACACATAGAGAGAGAGAGAGAGACAGAGACCATAGGGTGAGCTGAATAGGAAGGGATCATATCTAAAAAAAATAAAATTAAGGGGTGATAGAGGAATATATTGGGAGGAGAAAGGGAGAAATGGAATGGGGCAAATTATCTCTCATAAAAGAGGCAAGAAAAAGACTTTTCACTGGAGGGAAAAAGAGGGGAGGTGAAAGGAAAGATGTCATATTTGGCTCAAGGAAGGAATAAAATGCACACTCATTTTGGTATGAAAAATTATCTTACAATACAGGAAAGTGGGGGAGAAGGAGATAGGCAGGGTGGGGGGGATGATGGAAGGGAGGACAATGGGAGGAGGGAGCAATTAGAAATCAACACTCTTGGGGAGGGACAGGATCAAAAGAGAGAATAGAAGCAATGGGGGGCAGGATAGGATGGAGGGAAATATAGTCAGTCATATAACATGACTATTATGGAAGTCATTTGCAAAACTACACATATATAGCCTATATTGAATTGCTTGCCCTCTCAATGGGGATGGATGGGGAGGGAGGAAGGAAGAGAAATCGGAACTCAAAGTTTTAGGAACAACTGTTGAGTATTGTTCCTGCATACAACTGGGAAATAAGAAATACAGGTAATGAAGTATAGACATTTATCTTGCCTTACAGGACAAAAGAGAAGATGGGGATAAGGGAAGGGAGGGATGTTAGAAGGAAGGGCATATTGGTAGTAGGAGTAATCAGAATGCTTGGCATTTTGGGTAGGGTGGAGGGGAGAGATGGGGAGAAAATTTGGAACTCAAAATTTTGTGGAAATGAATGTTGAAAACTTGAAATAAATTTAAAAAATTAAAAATAAAATAAAATAAAAATAAAAAAAGAAAGTGATAATTGTCACATGTATCTTTTTTATGAATAAAAGTATTCTACTTTGTTCTATATATCAAATCGGTGGTAGGTCCATATACCAAATTACATAATCTATCCACACATATGGATTAATTAATTCCCATGGTTGTTTATATGTGTGTGTGGTTTAATTTACAAGAACAATTAAACCAGGTAACACATCTCTCCTAGGACTTAAAAAACCAGTTTTATGAAACATATATGGATATATTCTTTCAATTCACTCATTTGGTAATTCATTTGTATTCTATCAAATGCATAAATGAATCTATCTATCTATATGCATCATCCAACCAATGTTGTTTTTTAAGTTCCTATGAGAATTTAGGAGTAGCCATAATGTCTCCATAATTGTTATTGCAAATTATTGGGGCCATACAAACAGCATTTATAAACACAGTAAAAAAAAAAAAAATTCAATCTTGATTCAGTAACTACCTATAAATGTAATAGCCAAATATCCAGCAGATGTCACTACAGGCAAAATACACCCCTGTCATCAAGAAAGCAATTATTATCATTGCCTCGCTTCACTTCCTAGGATCATAGAACTTGAGCTAGAAGAAATCTTAACAGTCACCTAGTCCAACTCCTTTATGCTTACAAATGAGGAAAATGAGTCCCCAAGAGATTAAGTGAATCCCACCATGGTCATGGAAACAGTTAATGGACTAACTGGGACTAGAAGAACTAACATCTCTTCATTCCAAGCCCAGTTCTCTTTCCATTCTCTTAGGCTACCTTATTATATACCTGGAATAACAGCTCAGTTTTGTCAGAAGCCTAAGAGTATATGCCAAATAATAGTCATCGGGTTGTCCTTTCTCTTTGACAGCAGTGACTAGCAGAGAGGAAATTGTAACCCTATTGTTATTCACCATGTTTTTCAGGTTTGGGTCACAGAATTTAGAACTGAAGTAACCTTAGGCATCTTCTACTCTAAACCTTTAATGTTATAGTTGAGGAAACAGAAAAGTTTAGAGGCTTGACCAAGGAAATACAAATGGTAAATAACAGAACTTGTTTTTAAACCCAAGTACTCTATTTGACCACTGCTGCCTTTGTGATTCTAGCTTCTATTAATTTATGTATACATACATACATACATATATATATATATATATATATATATTCATTCATTCACTCATTCTTTGAATAAATATAATGGAGGTAATCAGAGGAATTCCCATCAGCTCTAGCTAGAATACACACCATGGAGCATGTCTAGAGCTGGTGACATATTTGTCCTGGTCCTTTCCTGTGGACCATGTGTGCTGGTGATGAAAGTGATGAAAAGCTTGGTGCCTTAGAATTATATAGCACACCCTCAGTAGTACTTCGATCATCTCCCCCACACCCCGTGGTGGCTTCAGGAAGGGAAGAGGAAGCTGTCTCAAAGCAACATCTGGAGGACTGACCGTTTTAATAGGAAGTCACCCACTCAATAGACTTTCAAAGGAGTATCTCTTTCCTCTGTGCTTCTTCTCCTCCAACTGTCTAGAACTTGTGATAATATTCTCTCTCTGGGATTTTATGAAGGGTGGCAGAGGAGTGATGAAGGGTTAAGTGAGACTAGATCTAAACATTTTAGTTTCTTTTTCTGTCTTGAATTTCTTTCCAGAATATTGATAACCCAAATGTTCATCTTGTGATGGCCATTTCAAGTCTTGTAGTCAATTTTGTGAGTTTAAGAGACCCAGAACTCTTGGATCCCTCAGTTGTTGCCAGTTATACTATGTGAAGAGCTCTTCAACATCTACTACAGTACTTCCTGGAGAAAAAGAATACCACAGACAGGAAGAAGAATACAACCCATGGCTTGCCAGAAGATAAGACCTAAAAACAGTCTAAGAGCTGAGGAGAATATAAATTGCCTATTCAGGAGTTCTACAAAATGCTTCATGTTCAGATGTTTTAAGCATCAACTTACCAGGACAGTATAATAATACTGTTACTGTTTCATGTTCAAATTTTTTAAGTCAGTTTTGTACATTTGTGGGGCTTTTGTATATTTAACATTTCTTTTGTGTGGAAGAAGTAAATATATCCGATTTGTATTGTACTTACAGTGTTTTTCTATTCCCCCTTTTGGGAAGATTCTATACATTAGCCAAACCTAAGCTTTAAGTAATTTTTCCAGTGTGGGAATGCAAAAAGCTACTGACTTTGAAAGAGCCAGACTCCTTTCTTTGGAGCTCAGGCTCCCTAGGATATAACCTGGTCAATACATGGCTCCATAGGTAGAGACCCTTGAAAGGAAGAGGTCAAGTACCCCAACTTCCCTGGGTCAACAATTGTTTTATGAGTGTTATCACAATGGTAATTATCAAATACCCACTCTGTACCAAGTACTATGCTAATTGCTGTGGGGTATGCAAAAGAAATATAAGACACAGATTCTGTTTTTGTGGAGTTTATCATTAGGGAAACAAGGTAGCATGGGATTTAGAGCTGGAAGAGACCATAGAGATCATCTGTCCCAACTCCCTTACTCTATAGATGAGACAGAGAAGGTTAATTTATTCACACTTGCCTAATATCACAAAGGTCCCCAGTCGTGTAACTCAAGATTTATCATTAAAAGAGAATTTTAAAACAATATGGTAGTTGGAAGTGGTTGTGTGGTACAGACCATATACATATATGTATGTATGCATGCATGTATATATGTTTATATACACATATATAACAATGTTAATGGAATCCAGAGTAGGAAAAACTAATGTGAGACTCTATAAGATTGAGAAATATACATGCAGGAACTTTGCGGAAAGTATATGTAACATTTGTACCATATATAACAAAGGAGGAAGCAGGACTTTCAGGTAGGGGGGATAGCATGAGTAAAACCACTGAGGCAGGAAGAAACAATGGATGTGGAGAATAGAGAAAGGTAAGGATGATGATGATGATGATGACAATTCACATTTATATGGTATTTTAAGGTTTCCAAAGTTCCTTACATATGAAGTACATGCTCTGGGACTACCTTATTTGCCCTGGTAGACCATGTCCCCAGAACTTGGCTACTGCTTCTATCCTCCCTATTCTAGGGAAACCTGAGCACTTGGGAGTGTCGTTTTAATGCTATATAACTCATGAGCCCCTACCTGTGTGCTTTCCTCATTGATAATCAGTTTATTAGTCACCCAGACAATTAGCTTTCAGAAAGAGTACTAAGATAACATAAGAATTATTGGTCTGTGCCATCCTCTCTCACAAGTACATATGCAGTCCAGGGGTAAGTGGAATCAAGGGTAGAGAATACAAGTGACAAAGAGGTGACACAGCTCCTGATTTCTTGTGGTTCTGCTCTCCTCCTTGTTAAGTCCTCATGATATTCCCCTTAGGCACATCATGGCCTTTAGTTGGGCACCTTAGTGAGTCTTGAAGCTGCCTTTCCTCACTATTTCTTGTTTGTCCTTTGGTTCCCAATGCAGACACTATTGTGAGGCATTTCTAGGATGACAATAAAAATTAAAAAGTCCAAATCTTCTAACTCTCCAAAATTCACAAGATCCTCCTCTTGTCAAGGGTAGGGGAGAAGCTTGCTGCTTCAAATCTCTCCTCTCCTCCAAGCAATTTCTTTTAAGAGCTTGGCTCATTACTAGAAGCTCTTGGGTTCCAAAGTGATGTTATTTTACAGAAAGTCCATGGGGCATGACAGAGTTTCTCTAGCCAATCCCAATTCATTTGCCTTATGACTTCATTTTATTTCAATCAATTGCTTTTGCTTGCTTGCTTAGTTCAATAGAGATATTTAGAACTTGTTCAGACGTGGTTAATACCTCTGTTGCCCATTATTAAATTTTCAGGGTGAGAATTTACATCAAATAAATCAATACACAAAAGCTACAAATCAGAGCTTGATTTATTGGTTTGTTAATAATGCAAATTAAACTGAAAACTATGTGTGTATATATCTTTCTTCCCCATCCTACTCTCTGTCTCAGTTATTAAATATTTAAAAGCACACCCTGGTTGTATCATATGATGCACTTTTTTTTTTTTTTTTACAGATGAGGGGAACTGAGGCCAAGAGAGATTAGGCAATTTGCCAAGCCTTATTGAGTAAATTGAGACACAATTTTAACCCAGTTTTTCCTGACTGCAAGGAAGTCTCCCATGCTCTCTCTATTCTGTTATACTGGTAAGGCCAACCAGATGAAAGCAAGGGGATCTTTATTAAAGAGTAGCTAGTGATATGTAGGATGGGGTTAGTCAATGAGTGACTTGAATGAAAAGTTTTAAAAGTCTGATTTGATCTGAAAGGCAATAGGAAACTACTATAGCTTTTTTTTTTTGGTAAATAAAAAGATAACATGACTATTTTATTGGATAGGGTCAGAATATACTAAGCTAAAGCTTGTCAGCATGCATTTTATTGGCAGCAGTCCTAAAGAATCTGAACTGATCTTGGCCACTCATAGTCCTAAAGTCCCATAGAGATTGCTTTGATAATGAATTCTCATCCTGAACTCACCCTGGGTCTATTAAAAACAATCTGATATATAATACAATATAAATACAATATAACAAACACAGGCCAGAGCAAATTTAACCTACACAGGGTTTCCTCCAAAGCGTTTAACAAAAAACGACTCACTGCATTTGACTCCCTCTGAAATCTGGCTTTAATAAATGTTTTGGTTGAATTTTTCTTAATCAGGAAACTACAGTAAGCCACAGAACCAAAAGAAAAGGAGAAAAGCCCATAGTAAGAAAAATTACATTTTTCATCAATTATTCTTCTAATGAAAAAAAGATACTGTTAATGGGACCAGTTCCATAATGAATCTTCTATTGTTTACATCTCTTTGATGCTGCATGAATAAAGTTATGCTCAATTTGGTGCTTTGAGGGATTTGTCAGTCTTTCCTTTTAACTTTAGCTAGCTGGCTCCCTGTGTATTTAAATAACACCAAGTACCCTCTAGTATTTTCTCTCCAGTTTCTTTAATAAGAAAGCTATTTTAGTCAAAGCCAAAGGAGCCAGACTTTCTTGAGAACAAAGTTGGGTAGGTTACATTTGAATTATTCAGGGATTCTTAAAGGCTAATACAACTACACCCTTCCTCTTCTCCAATCACACCCTTCCCCATTCTCTAAATGGGTCCAGTGTCTTGGCCACAGGGCCAAAAGGATTGTGCTCTGCAGTCATTTAAAGCATTGATATAGGGACCTTAACCAAGAATATTTTTCCTTCAGCTCTCATAAGGTCCTTTATTTCATAAGGCAACTTTGTAAGTCATCTTCTCTGATGACTTCTCAGGTCATTTATGGAAAGAAAAACAACATGCATACATATAAATAAATCTAAAATATATGCAGTATAAATATAAGGTAATATTTTGGGGGAAAATACTAGAGAGCAGAGATGAGAAAAGGCTTTGAGATGAATTTTGAGGGAGTTGCAGATGCTAGAGTGGTGGTGACAAGATGTGGAGGACAGGAAGAGAATGAATTCCAGATTTGAGGGAGAGCCAGGGCAAAGACCTGGAGAAAGAAGAGGAAATGCATATTGACTCCAAGTAGGCTAGTCTGACTGGAAGCTAGTAACAGCCAACATATAGGTGGTAATAATGATAATAACTAGCATTTATAAAGTATTTTAAATTTTGCAAGGTGCTTTATTATCTCATTTGATACTAACAACAACTTCTGGAGACAGGTACTATTATTATTATCTTTAGAAGGTGAGGAAACAGATATGCAGAGATTAAGTGACTTCTCTAGGGTCACAAAGCTAGTGGATTTCTGAGGCTGGATTTGAATTCATGTCTTTCTGATTCCTTGTCTAGCTCTACTTCTTGCCTCTACACCTCTAGTAATATTGAAGAGAGAAAGAGACGGGGGAGCTGGTTCAAATTTGAAATTCACTTAGACCTTCTCTGTAGCCAAAGGGAACTTTATTGACACAAAAGCATGCAGACCTGAGGTTTAGCAAGAAGCCAAACCCAAGGCAATGGTATAGGAAAAGGACCAGACTTATATAGGATGATTTCGGGGTTTTCTTAAGGGAGTTGAAGATAAGGGTAAGTCTTGCAAGATAAAGACGTAGGATGAAGACGATAAGGGAAATTTTATGACCCAGGATGGGGAAAGACAAGGAATCTCCTGGTCCTGGACAGAGAGGAGATTTTATGGTGTTTCAAGAAAAGGGAGAGAGACTTTAGGGTGCTTTCTAGCTAGAAAATAAACCAGAGGCTTCACAAAGTCAGTCCTTAATATTATTTTTAGCTGTTTGTATCCACATCAGTAAGGTGTAAGGTTTGGAAAAGTAGGACAGATTTAGAGTGATACTCTACATACCTCTCACACAACCAAGAAGCTTCAATATCTTATATTGTAAGGTTGAATCAACCTATCCCAGGGACTATGGGCCTGGAATTAATCTGAATACTTAAGGGGACTCCAGGCATATGGTGACTCAATGCTTAGGCCTTTGGGGAATGATGAACTTCCTGGTTGCTTCTGGTCACGTGGTGGCCCAGAGCTGAAAGGACCTGTTACTTGGTATGATGTAGAAAACCCTGTGTGGTCCCTTAGTACTCCCCTTCACCTCTTGACATTGTCAGAGAAATGAGATGCTTCATCAGTTAAAAGGAAAACCAGCTTTTAGTTGTCTTGATCTTTCTTTGACCCTCCAGGTGGCATCTAAGATTTCCAGTGAGGAATGAGAACTGGGTCATCCCCATCTTGCCATCATGGCAACCACGCAAAATCAGCAGACTCCTCTAGGCAAGTTTGTACCTATACCCCTTGCTTCCTTTTTCACTTTGTGTTTCTTTGGGTAACTTAGTATTATCTTAGAGGTAGAAGTGTTCTGATTTGGGGGGCAACTTTGAGAGTTCAAGAGGTCACTGAGCAGCAAGGAGTTTATTGGCAGCAAGGAGTTTCTTCATTAGAGAAAATGATCAGCAAAAAAGAGACCAAGCCATTAGCTGGCTTTTGAGACTACAAAGTGAGGGAGACAGTATCTAGATAAGGTGAAATGTGAAAAGCCTCATCAATAGTCTTGCAAAGTGCTTTATATTCTTAAAAAGAATTAAGTATCAGCCTCCCATCAGATTCTAATCATTACAAATTAAGTTATTGAATCCTGTTTGAAGTTGTTCTTTCAAAGTGTATGGGATAAAAGACTCTTGCTCAAAATTTTAAATAAATGAAGAGGCTTCTCGATAAGAACAGAAAATGATTTATTACAATTCTTGAGAGAAAAGGGCATCTCTCCACTAGGACAGGGCTAATCTGATGGAAAGAGGCAACTTACAGAGGGTAAGAACACCATTGTATACCCTAATGAAGAGAATTCCACCTCTCCATTGGCTGGGAGGTGGGCTTACAATCTAAGCAGGAAAAATTAGACAAACCCTGGGAAATATTCACCTATCCCAACACAATTACCTAACTAACTGCTGATGTTGCTATAGGGGAGGGGGAGAAAAGGGGAGTCTGTAACAAACAAAAGGGGAGATTTGAGTAACTTCCAAGTTTCAGCTGAAGTCCATAGCACTATCACAAAGAAAGAAGGGAGGGGTAAAGGAGGGGGCAACTGACTGCTCACAAGCCCTGGAACTCAGGAATCCAGGGAGAGAGGCCTTATGGAAAAGAAATTTTATTTAGAAAATACAATATTCCCCATATTTTTATAATGAAAAGTCTTCACAATATTCTTATTCACTCAATAGTGCAGTAGGGGGTGGGGATCGGGAGCTGTGGAAGTGCCTGGGTAGGGGCATAGTAAAACAATGTCTGGAGAGTCCAAGAGTGGAGCGTGGACAAGAATTAAGACAGGGCTGATCACAGCCTTAAAGTGAAGGCTATGGAAGGAATCAGTCAATCAGTGGATGAGGCTATTGGGTAGTGGGGTGTGAATTCCAAGGCCAAAAAGATCCTCCAAAATGAAGAGTTTTCTGGAGCATGACGGAAGAGTCTAGAGTGTAGCCTGTTGAGAAATGAATATCAAGAACTAAATTAACATGATGAAGCAGCACGGCTTAGAAGAAAGAGGACCGAGCTAGGAAAAACGCTTGTATGATGCAATGGTAAGAATGCTGGATTTCGAGTCAGAGGACCGGAACTCTTTTATTTACTTCAAGTGTGACTTTAAGCAACTTGATTGACCTTTCTATTCCTCTGCCTATGTCTCCACCTCTGTCTATGCCTTTCTGTCTCCTTTTCCTCTCCAAGGAAGGCAAATTCTGATGGCTGAAAGCTGCCTAGCTAACTTGGGGTTTACTGGCTAGATTTCTTTCTTGAAGACCAAACCTTAAACCCATTTCACTCTGGAGCTCATGGATTGGACAACAATAGGTCCCTGGCCAAGCACCACTTAATGGCTATTTTTTGGGGTAAACTGTAACTTTCTCTTTTGGCCTGCAACCCTGAGGGTCTTCCCCTCCCAGTTTGATTGTTTTCCTTAACTCACTTCATCTAGAGGCCTATTCACTGAATGTGTGTTAGTTACCTCACCCAAAGTGAGAATCTGAAAAGACCTTAGCCTAAAAGGGCCCAGGTCTCCCATTGCATCCTGGGACATCTCCGGTTGTCCTGCTGAATATCTGGCCCCTTGGCCCAGATGGCTCTGGAAGAGAAAGTGAGGCTGGTGACCTTGCACAGCCCTGTCTCACTCACATCAAAGTCAACTGCAAGTCACTTCATCATCTCCTTGATGTCACCATCCTCTTCAAAAAGGAAGGACAAACACAACACCAACAATTTTCATCTGTAAAGTGAGGTAGGACTAAATGATCCTGAGGTCTTTATCAGCTCTATATCTATGAATCTGGAAACCTGCCATCTAGCTGGGTCACTATGGAGCTGAAGGGCTGGAATTAAAATCCCTGAGGGCAGGAACGGTTTTATTTTACTTTTGCTTCTCCTGGATGTAAGGCAGCAAACAGTAAGGGGTTAGAGTTTTGGCATACGTGTCCAGAGAACCTGAGTTTAAGTCACTTCTCTGACACTTAGGCAAGTCATTTAACTTTCACACCTCTGGAGCACCCTTCAGTTAAGGAATTACTGAACAAATCTTGGTCGCTGAATGTGATGGAAGGGAAATGATGAAGGGGAAGTTTCAGAGGGAACCTGGGAAGACTTGAATGAACTAATTCTGAATGAACTGAATCAAGAGAACAATTTTTGAAATAGCAAAAAATATTGTAAAGATAAACAACTTGAAAGGCTTAGGAACTCTGATCAACACAATGACCAAAAATGATTCTAGAGGACTCATGATAAAACATGCTACCCACGTCTTGATAGGATGCAAAGAGTTCAGATTGAAAGATATGTTTTGGACATGACCAATATGGGATTGTGTTTTGCTTTATTGTACATGTTTGCAACAGAGGTTTTGCTTTTTTTTTTCTCAGTGGGGATGGAAGGGAGGTACAGAGGAGAGAAGGCAGTTTTGTTGATTAAAAAAAATTAATTAAAAAACTTGTCATATCCATATTAAAAAAAAAAAAACCTAAACATCTATATTACCTCCAGGATCAAATATAAAATCTTTTGTTTAGCTTTTAAAGCTTTTCAGACCTGATCCCTTCTTACTTTTCTACTCTTCTTATATCTACTGTCCTTCAAGCATTCTACTTGAACATTGTAACATTGGGCTGCTTGCAGTTCCTCAAACAAGACATTCAATTTCCAGACTCTGGCATTTTGACAGGCTTTCTTCCATGCCTGGAATTCTCACTACCTTCATTGCTATCTCCTGGCTTTCTTGGCTTCCTTTGAGTTCCAGCTAAAATTTCACCTGCTATAAGAAACCTATCCCAACCCCCTTTAGTGCTAGTGCTGCTTGACTATCTTCACTTTGTCCTGTATTTATCTTGTTTATACATAGTTTATTTGCATGCTATCTCCCCAGTTAGATTTCAGAGGTCCTGGAAATCAGGAAATGCTTTTTGCCTCTCCTCACAATTTAGAAAGGTGCCTGGTTTATAGTGGGTGATTAATAAGTGCTCAGGGGCGGAGCCAAGATGGCAGAGTAGAAAGACGCACATACACATAGCTCCAAACCCACAACCCATAGAACAACTACAAAGAAGTAACTCACGGCAAATTCTGCACCCAGAGGCCACAGAACATTGGAGCGAGAGAGATTTCTGTTCCGGAGAGACCTGCAAACCTCTAGCAAAAGGTCCTTCGCGCTGCAGACTGGGCGCCGGGACTGGGAGCTGAGTACAGCCCTGCCATGGCCACGGCACCAAGAGGAAAAGATCCGAGCGGGCTTCAGGGACGTGATCTCCAGCGGCCGCACAAGTCCCTCCACCCACAGGTGACGGGGGTCGGTGAGAGAGTCTCTTTGGCGGGTCGAGGGGGGAGTGGGGTGCCCCCATGGCTCAGGCCTCCTCGGGAGACAGAAGCTGAGGGGTGGTGGCAGACCGGGCCTCCCCAAGCAGGCAGGACCCTGGATCTATTGTTGAAGGTCTGTGCATAAACTCCCTGAGGGAACTGAGCCCGTGAGGCGGCCCTGCCCCGACCTGAGCATCTGAACTTAATCTCACACTGAATAGCAGCCCTGCCCCCACCCAAAGCCCTGAGGCTGGAAGCAGCATTTGAATCTCAGACCCCAAACGCTGGCTGGGAGGATCAGGAGGCGAGGTGGGTGTGAGGAAAATATTCAGAGGTCAAGTCACTGGCTGGGAAAATGCCCAAAAAAGGGAAAAGAAATAAGACTATAGAAGGTTACTTTCTTGGTGAACAGGCATTTCCTCCCTTCCTTTCTGATGAGGAAGAACAATGCTTACCATCAGGCAAAGACACAGAAATCAAGGCTTCTGTGTCCCAGCCCACCCAATGGGCTCAGGCCATGGAAGAGCTCAAAAAGAATTTTGAAAATCAAGTTAGAGAGGTGGAGGAAAAGCTGGGAAGAGAAATGAGAGACATGAAGTCAAAGTATGAACAGCAAATCAGCTCCCTGCTAAAGGAGACCCAAAAAAATGTTGAAGAAAATAACACCTTGAAAACTAGCCTAACTCAATTGGCAAAAGAGGTTCAAAAAGCTAATGAGGAGAAGAATGCTTTCAAAAGCAGAATTAGCCAAATGGAAAAGGAGATTCAAAAGCTCACTGAAGAAAATAGTTCTTTCAAAATTAGAATGGCACAGATGGAGGCTAAGGACTTTATGAGAAAGCAAGAAATCGCAGAACAGAAGAATGGAAAAATGGAAGATAATGTGAAATATCTCATTGGAAAAACAACTGACCTGGAAAATAGATCCAAGAGAGACAATTTAAAAATTATGGGACTACCTGAAAGCCATGATCAAAAGAAGAGCCTAGACATCATCTTTCATGAAATTATCAAGGAAAACTGCCCTGAGATTCTAGAACCAGAGGGCAAAATAAATATTTCAAGGAATCCACAGAACACCGCCTGAAAGAGATCCAAAAAGAGAAACTCCTAGGAACATTGTGGCCAAATTCCAGAGTTCCCAGGTCAAGGAGAAAATATTGCAAGCAGCTAGAAAGAAAGAATTCAAGTATTGTGGAAATACAATCAGGATAACACAAGATCTAGCAGCTTCTACATTAAGGGATCGAAGGGCATGGAATAGGATATTCCAGAATAAGTGCTCAGTGCCCCCAGGCAACTCTAAAGCTTTACAAAACACTTGCACGAAACTCCCTATGGCTACAAAATAACAGGTCAAGGTTAAAAAGAAGACTCCAGTAGTGCCTATATATAGTATGTAGGAACATGTGAAGGACCAGTGATTTTTTTGTTTGGAGGAGGTGAGCGGAGAGACCTGTGATTTCACCAATGTGGGGAACTCCTAGTGTGAAAACTTCACCAATGCAGACTAGCAACCAGTCTGTAACTTACCATTTTAGAGAGTTTCTTGGAAGGACTATGAAATTAACTTGACCTTGGTTACACAGTCAATGTGATCCCTCAGAGCCAGGACTTTAAACCTAGAGTTTCCCCGACTCCAAGGTCAGCTCTGTCTACTATTCCAAGCTTCTCAGGGCTCGGAATTTCACAAAGGGGAGTTTCTGGTGTGGCACTTATTCCTTTGAGGCAGACCACATTCCATCTATGTAGATAAATAGCAGTAAAAATTTGTTGAATTGAATTTAAAGTTATTTTAAACTAACTTCTTTGCTTTTGAGTTTGTTTCCTCAACTGTAAAGTGGGGGTGCTCCTATCTGCCTTTCCCAGCTCACAAAGCTGTAGCCAGGACTGGAGAAGATATTGTAGATGAAAGTATTTTGAAACGACAAAGCTCTCTTCTCCCAGAACACTTTGTGCCTCTGAAGTGAGTTAAGGAGTTTCCAAAGTTCTAGGAAACCTTTCACTCCATAAGCATACCGTTGGGTAGACTGAGGCCAGAACTTTCTAACAATGAGGCCAGGAGGGGACCTACTACTCGAACCTGTGTTTCTTACCTTACCGCAACCTCCCAACCTCCAGCTCTCTCTGTCACCTTCTGCTCCTCTAGAAGTAGAAGCCGGGGGTGGGGGTGGGAAATGGGAAAGGAGCCGAGGCACTCTGTGTGTGTGTGTGTTGTGTGTGTCTCTGTTGGGAAAGACGGTCCCACCACGGGAGCTCCTCTTCCCTGGGGGTGCCTGGGTTTGCGCCTTTGTCCTCCCCCAGCTCTTCTCTGCTGTCCCTGCCTGGCTCCAGGGAGGAGGGGAGAAGAGGAGGCGGAGGCGGGGGCGGCGCTAGGCAGCCGGAGGGGCTGGGAGTCGGGGGCCGGCCCCGCTCGCGCACCCACACAAAGAGCGGCTCGGGGCTGGGGTGCCGCGCGCAGCGCAGCGGGCTGGCCCAGGGTCTGCACGGTGCCTGCCTCGGCCGGTGCCTCTCCCGGCTAGTGCCTGCGCTCTTCGCCCCCAGCCTCTCTCGCCGACGCTCCCATGGGGCCTCCGCTCCAGTCCTGAGCCCGAGACCCTGGAGAGCCGACATGCTGCAGCTGCCCCAGGAGCGCTGATCGGGAGAAAGAGCGCCTGGGAGTGGCGAGAAGCGGGGGACACCTGAGGTAAACTGAGCCGTCCTGGGGGTGGATGTGGAGGGTTGAGCTCCGAAGAGGATGGAGAACGTGCCCCTGCTCTCGGTTTCCCAGTAACTGGAAACCCTTGACCTTGAGGTTGGGGGGGGGGGGGGCGGTTAGGAAAGGGAAGGCAAAGGGTGTTCTGGGACTTGGAGACTACGAACCAAGAGGGATGGAGAGCTTCATGGACCCACTGTGTGACGGAGGGAGCTGCGCCCCCTCCCCGCCTATGTGCGCCTCTTTTTGAGGTTCTCTTGTCTCAGTCTCGGCGCAGCACCCCCTGCGCGTCTTTCTCTCGGCTCTTTCTTTTCGAATTCCTCGACGTTGAGGCCGCTCCGAAAGTTCCTGCGGAGTGAGTAAGCTTGTCTGTGTCTGAGGGAAAGGGGAGCGTTGTGTGCTAGGGACTCCGGCCCAAGTTCCGGCGCCTCCTACTGCACGTGCGGCCGGCGGGGTCCAGTCTTGCATCCTGCATCCTCAAAGAAAGCTGTCAGCTGGCTGGGCACAGGGTGTCCCCTTTCCTCGATTCTCCCCCCCACCCCCGTGTGCCCACCAGTGCGGTCCTAACTAGCCCTAGTAACTCAGGCATCTGGCTAAACCCTTCTTCCCACCTCCCACCCAACGAAGGCTCCCATCCCCCTGAGGCCTGAGTAATGAGTATTGCTGTTAAAACAGACTCTTGTTTCCCCACTATCTTTCTCTTATAGTCTGGAAGATGATCAATCAACTGCTGCCTACACTGTAGTATCCCCTCTACTTTTGTTCAAATTTCAGTTGCAGCAGAGGGGAAAATAACAATAGAAAGCATGTACATAGCGCTTTAGAGGTTGCAGAACACTTCCGAAATACTTAATTTTATCCTCAAAATAAGCCTGGCAGATAGGTGCTATTTTTATCTCCATCTTACAGATGAGGAAACTGAGAAAGAGAGCAGTTAAGTGACTTGTTCAGGGTCACACAGCTAATGAGAAGTTTAGGGGCTTGGATTTTAAACGGAGATTTTTTCCTGACTCCAAGTCTAGCCCGGTTCAGTCCATTAGTTGCCTAGAAAGATGAATGGATGTGGGCTTATAAGTCCCTTACTCTCCTTGGGCTTCGGTTTCCTCATCTGTAAAATGGGGGGTAGTATTGAAGTAGATGGCAACTGAGGTCTTTTCAAGCTCTTGACTTACGATCCTATGAAGAAGAAAAGCTCTCTTGAGTCTCAGGTTAGAACAAGTACTAATTGTGTGCAGTGGATAGAGTGCTGGGCCAGGAGTCAGAAGGTCCCTAGTTCAGATGTGAACTGAGACTCTTACTAGCTGTGTGACCCTGCACAAGTCTCTTAAACTCTTTTTGCCTATATTTCCTCAGTTGTAAAATGGGGATAACAATAGCACCTACCTTACACAGTTGTGAGACTCAAGTAAGATATTTGAAGAAAAAAGGTACTTAGCTGTAATGCCTGACACATGGTGGGTGTTCTGTTCTCCTTCCCTTTCCCTCTCCTTCATCTTCTCTGAATCTTAGGGAATCCAGTTCACATTTGGTGGTGGTGGTGGTCTTTGTTTCTAGAAAAGAGACCATAGTTTGTTTTGTGACTTTGGCATGGTTGCTTTCTGTTTTTGGATCTGTTTCCAGCTCAAGTAGAAAGAAAAAGTAGGACCAGATAATCTGTGAAGTCCCCTTGCAATTTAAACAGTCTACGAGTCCATGAGAAAGCATCACTTGCTTTGCAGAGGTATCACAATAGGGACTCAAGGTTGTCTACTGCTTAATCTGCTGGGCTCCTATATTAAGTATCCTTCCCTTCATTCTTGGGTATCCTAATCTTATACAGTAACGGGTTCTTGGTCCTTGTCTGTCAGTTCTCACTTTAGAGAAAATACTGTAATACTGTGTGTTGTATAGTAGTGTACTTTGGGAAGGGTGTTGGGAGAGCAGGGTTCTTAACCTTTTTTGTGTCACAGACCCCTTTGAGGGGGGTGTCTTATGGACACCTGTAAAGCCTAGGGACTCCTCAAAATAATGTTTTTAAAAAATTTGTATAATAAAATATAAAGATTTATAAAGGAAAATAATTATATTGAAATACAGTTGTCAAAATATTAAAATTACTAATTTTCAGACCTGAGTTTAAGAATCCCTGTACTGAGGTATCCATTCCCTGCCTTACAGTTTCTTGGAAATGGGTAACTTTCCATTTACTAAATTCAATCTGATGTATACAGTAGTTGGCTGCTTTGTAGGCACAGAAATGTTTCCAAAGTGTTCCAAAGTTTTATAAAATATTCATTGCCATTGTCATAATAATAATGTTGTATGTTTTCTGTTATTAAGTTCCTTGGGGATTTTGATAAAAAATTTCTTATAATTTTAAGTTCCCTAAAATGGTACACTTAAAGTCCTCTCCAGGAACTCACTTTTGTAATTATTTTAGTATTCCTTTTTTTATTTGTCTAAATTAAGGGTTTGGTGTGTTTTTTGTTTTTGTTTTGTTTTACTTTTGAATTTGCAATGCTAGCTTTGTTAACTTCTTGAGAAAGGCAGTATTTCTTTTGCATCACTTATTAGTATCTGTTTAAGATTATCACGAATGTCTGGGAGAAAAACGTACAGTGGCAAAAAGAAGAAAAAGATTGTCTTTGCATTGATTCAGCAGGAGCATGATGCCAGTGATGTCAAATTCGCTTTATTTTTAGCCTTTATTCACATCACCCACAAAAACTGTGGTATAATTTTAAAATTACTGCAATATGGTGACTTCTGCTATATTGAAATTGCTTTTCTCATCTTTTAGAGACCAGATCTTCAAACACGGGTAGTGTGAGAATTCTTATGCTCTTTGAAGTAAATATTATATTAGTTTGTCTCGACTCCTAATGTTGATCATTAAAAAAGCTTTATATGTGAATACATAAGAAATAATAGTAATTTAGTTTTCTTTACCAAAAAAAAAGGTAGGGTCTTTTATTTTTACAAGTTACTATATTATTATGAGGTTAACCTTTCTTCTGGGAAGTAGCGTAACCTAGTGGAAAGAACATTAAATCATGGAATTAAGAGACCTCTGACTAAACTTTAGTCACCAAAGATTTTAAAGTCATTAAAGTCCATAGAGAGCTGGCCTCAAAGTGAGGCCAAGTTAGTCTCATTTACTCTCTGACTCTGGGCAAGTGTATTCTTAGTGCTCTGGGCAACTCGCTAGCACTGTAATTGACAGAGAAGGTGCTGGTCTGCATTGGTGAAAGTTTTCTCACCTAGAATTCCCTGTACCAATGAAGTCACAAGGTTAGTTCCTATTCCTACTAAACCTCTGGGTGATTCAATTTCCCCTTCCGCAAAATGGAGACAATAATTGGCCTTCTTTCAAGAAGAAACCCTTAGTTCGCAGATAATATTGAAAGTGTTTTAATTCTCTGGAAAAAGACTAAAAACCTTTCAGATCTGTTACTAAGGCACTTACAAGGGGATATCAAAATGCTTCGTTTTTATATTGAAATTTTTGTGGTATATAATATTTCATGTAATATAAATTGTTGGATATCTTTTGTTATAGTAAAGCCTAGAATGTCTTCCCAACCCCATCTCCCCAAATCCTCCATAGAGAAGCTTCCATTTCTCTGCATTGGTATGCCTGTCCTTTTATCAACAAGCTGTTTTAAAGAGTTCCTTTTGGTCAATATATGTACTTTAAAGGTACTTGAACAGAAGACTTATTCTAAAATAGACCCATAAGACAGCTTCTGCATCTCTTTCTGCTCCCCTGGAGGTCGGGCAGAGGAGTGATCCTGTTGATGGAGGGGATGGGCCGGGACATTACTTCTTTAGTACTTAAAAAAATGATAGCCAGACCTATTGAGAACTGCTTTAACCCCAGTATTTTCTCTGTCTCCTGACTAGTGTGTAATTGTATAAGCTGCATTTTGCTCTTAGGCCCTATCTCTCCCCCACTTTCATTCTTGACCCCCATTCATTTTCAAGTTCCATGCGGTTCTTCATACCATAATTCTTCTGTCCAAAACAAATACTTCAGTGCTTTTTGTTTGTTCAAGAAATTAGTTGCAATCCAGGATTCACGTTAACCAAGTGCAAAAATGGAAGAAGAAAAAAAAAGAATAAGATAATCAGGCAGGGAGAACCAGTAGAGTTTTTCTTGCTATATATTCAGGTGTAATCCATTAATGGCTTTAACTGTTGTTTATATTAGGGAATAAAACTGGAAATTCTGTATGGAGGGAGTGGCAATGGACATTAGTTAAGATTGCATAGAGATTAAAGAATAACAACCCAAATTCCTTTTGGTGAGTTTCAGAAAACATAATTTACCTAAACCATCCCTAACACATATATCTATATTTATAGATATAAATACATATGCATATATACACACATATGTATATATACACACATACATATATACATATATTATGCAATATTATTATATGCATATGTAACACTCTATATATATTTAGATGAATATACATTTAGCAGACACTTAACACCACATGTGTGTATCTCTTTCATATACATCTATATTGTACATAGTTGTTTGTGTATTTTCTCCCCCATTACACTAGGAGTTTCTTGAGAGCAGACACTGTTTTCTGCCTTTCTTTGTATCTTCACCCCGGCACAGAGTAAGGTGCTTCACAAATGTTTAACAGTTGACTAATTCTGTGTGTGTGTGTGTGTGTGTGTGTGTGTGTGTATATGTATGTACGTATTATATATGGTCACATGCCCACATTTTTTTGGTTGTTGTTGTTCAGTTGTGTCTGACTCTTCATAACCCCTTTTGGGATTTTCTTGGCAAAGATACTGGAGTAGTTTGCCATTTCCTTCTTCAGCTTATTTTGCAGATGAGGAACTGAGACAAACCAAGATTAAGTGACTTGCCCAGGGTCACACAGCTAGTAAGCGTCTGAGGCCAGATTTGAACTCAGGAAGAGGAGTCTTCCGGATTCCAGGCTTGGTGCTCCATCCATTGTGCCATTTAGCTGCCCAGCATATATACTATTATGTATTTATTAAAGCAATTATTTTTAAAATATTCTAACTTTGTTATATTTTGATCTACCCCCCCCCCCCAAAAAAAAGTTCAAGATACTTCACAAAGAACTCTGGACTGGCCAAAGGGAGGAATAATAAGTGACATTTTTACAAAGAAAGTTTATAAATTGTGTTTGATTGAAAACTTATTCTCCAGTCTAGCTTCATCTCACGTATCTAAGAAGTCAAAGAAATGATACATCTGAGTTACTTATGAGTAATTTCTTATAGTATACTGTTCTTTCCCCTAAGGGAATGTTTTTGTTTGCTTTTTCTTGTAGATTTTCTGTGGTTCTGTTTGATTTTTCACCCATTGGCTTTGGAAAAATAGAGTAACACAGGATCAGCATCCTTCCTTTGGGGTGGGGAATTTACCATTGTATGCCACCCTGTCTCTACTCCAACTTCTCACTGGTTAGGAAGTTGGCATATAAGGGCAGCGCTAACACATTGGAAACACAGCATGCCAATAGAAGTGTATGCTAATAACTCTTTTCAGACTCTGAGCTTAGTCACATTCCAGAGGTTCATCATGGGAGGAAATCAAGTAGAGTCACTTAGCTCCTAGATTTCTTCTTTTCCTTATTCAGTTATGTCTTACTCCTTGTGACCCAATGGACGTTTTCTTGGCAAAGATACTAGAGTGGTTTGCCATTGCCTTCTTCATTGTGTCCCTATTTTACAGATGAGGAACTGAGGCAAATAGGGGTTAAGGGTCACACAGCTAATAAGTGTCTGAGGTAAGGCTGAACGAAGATCTTCCTGACTTCAGGCCCCATGCTGTATCCACTGCACCACTTAGCTGCCCTCTCCTTCCTCTTAGCTTTCTTGAAATATGGGAGTAGTCAACAAATCAGAAGCTAGCTCAGCACTAGATCCTGGCCCAGGGACTTGGGAGTTTAGTCTCATTTCTACCCTCACACCTGAACTTTTAAGGATGTGTGTGTGTGTGTGTGTGTGTGTGTGTGTGTGTGTGTATGTATGTATGTATCTGTCTATCTATCATCTATCTATGTCAGAAATTTCAAGGATTGAGTGTGGGAGATGCTTTAGGTTCCATGGTGGGATAAAAATGTCCTTATTTATTATTTTTGCATGATTAGGACCGTAGATTTAGACCATAAAAGCCAGCTTGTCTATCCCCCTTGTTTTATAGATGAGGAAACTGAGACCAGGACAGGTTAATTGACTTGCCCAAAGTCTGTTCATTCTCAGCTCTCATTCAGCCCTTTACATTCTCTAATGTACATGTAGTACTGCCCCTCTGTCACCCCTTGAGGGGAAAAAGTTACATGAGCACAGTAACAATGTCTCATCTAAGCTTTGAACCTTCTCCTTGGCCTAATACTCTGTGCATAGTGGGGTGCTTTATGTATATTTCTTTAATTGACTTGAATGTCTGTTCCGCCCCCATACAATAAGGGCCTAAGTAGACGGGTATTGACTTATATGTTCCTCTGAGTAAGCTGTCCCATGATGTGCCTCCCGGCATTCTGTTAGGGAAGACAGGTGCCTCATTACCATACTTCCTTTTTTTTTTTTATCGTTAGTGTTGGTAACTGCACAGAACACCAACTTTGAGAGCAATGGAGATAGAGTTTCTACTTTGAGCCTTTTTCTCTATGAATGTGTAAATCATGCTGAATAGCATTATGATCTTATGGTGTGATGAAAAGAACACTAGATTTGGAATCAGGAAGACCTAGTTCAGATCCTTCTTCATTTATTGTCTGTGTAGCCCCTGGCAGATCACTTAACCTTAGCTTCAATTTCCTCATCTGTAAAATGGGGACAATAATAGTACCTGCCTTACAGGGTTATTTGGTGAGGATTAAGTGAGAGAATATTTGTAAAGCGCTATATAAATGTTGGGACAGCTAGGTGGTGCCATGGGTAGAGTGCCCAGTTGGGAGTCAGGAAGACCTCAGCTCAAATCTGGCCTCAGATACTTAGCTAGCTGTGTGACCCTGGGCAAGTCATTTAGCTCATTTTGCCTCAGTTTCCTCATCTGTAAAATGAGCTAGAGAAGGAAATGACATGGCAAACCACTCCAGTGTCTTTCCCTGGAAAACCCCAAATGGGGTCATGAAGAGTCAGGCACCCCTGAAACTCTGAACAACAATAACAATAACATAAATGCCAGCTGTTATTATTATTTAGCTTGGTAGATAGTAATAGTGGTAGCTGAACAGCTCATTCCCCATAAACCAAACTGGTGACAGCCTCTCTAAGGGTGGGTAGGCCACTTCTCAAAAGACAGGCACAAAGCTTCTCACCAGGCTTATACATCAGGTTGGATAGGACCTGATATCTTTTGTCTTTAAGAAAACTAGGATCACCTTCATGCCACAGGGAGGCATTAGAGTAGGACTTTAGCTGTAGAAAAAATATGATTAATGAAAATTATGAATATGAATAAATCACTGGATGAACCCATTAGACTTGTGTAGGCTGGATATCCTTGAGATCATCAAAATTACAGGATATTAGAGCATAGTTAGATGGTACAGTGGAGTTTAAATATGGTCTCAGGTACTTACTAACTGTGTGACCCTCTGTTTGCCTCAGTTTGCGCATCTGTAAAATGGGAATAATAACACTACCTACCTGATGGGGTTGTTGTAAGGATAAAATGAATATTATTTTAAAGTCTTAACACAGTGCCTGGTATATAGTATACACATAATGCTATGTAAAATGTTAGTTATTGTTGCTAGCTGCAAGTGTGATAGTGAAAATTGTCTAGCTCAGGAGCTCTTAACGTTTTTTGTGTATTATACACCACTTGGAGAATTTGATGAAGTTTCTGGACCCCTTTTAAATATATAAAACAAAATACATAGGATTACAAAGGATACTGATTATACCGAAATGCAGTTATAATTGAAAAAAAAACTGTATTGACTCTAGATTAAGAATCTCCAATCTAATTAATCTAATTAAAACCTCATTTTAAAGATGGGGGAACTAAGTTAAAATTTTTAGTTCTCATCCTGTAACCATTTCAGTCATTCCCAACTGACTGAAATTTTCAATAGATATTCAGATATGCAGTAGACTTCCTTGTGAGTTTTCTACTTTCAGTGTAGTTACAGAGAAAACTTCATTCCAACTTTTTGGTTCTGAAGTTGTATCATGACCTTGATGATTCAGGTTAGAGTAAGTTTTGTAACAAGACACTTATCAGGAAGTTGTTCATTCCTTATTGCTAGGAATCCGGCATATTCAGTAAGTTAAAATAGCTTCACTCCTCCACAACCTCTCATCTCTGTTTTGTGGATGTCACAAGCTATCTCATTCAGTTTAATGTTACTTGGAAAACTCTTTTTTTCCCCACTTGCATCTCATCTTATTAGATCCCTCAGCCCCTAGGTCTTCCTATGGATTTTGGTGAAATATTATGGTTAGAATACATTGAAGCTAGTTTTCATTCTGGATTTGTATCCTTAATGCAGTTCTTTTCCTAGACACTCTTAGAAGGAAGTTAATGCTAGTCCTCTTTCTCTGAGATAACCTCGGGTGAGTAGGTAGTTGGTGCAGTGGATAGAGCACTGAATTTGGAGAGAGGAAGTCCTGAATTCAAATGTGACCTCCTACACTTAGGTGTGGGACCCCAGGCAAGTCATTGTGCTTCAGTTTCCTCATCTGTAAAATGAGGATAATCATAGCACCTTACCTTCCAAGGTTGTGAAGATAAAATGAAATATGAAAATGAAATGTCATCTGTAAAATGTTTCACAGACTTTAAGGTACTGTATAAATGCTGGCTCTTATTACTACTAATTTATCCTTGCGTATTTTGTTTGTTCATAGTTGTTTGCATGTTATCTTGCCCATTAGGCATGGCAAAGACCGTTTTTGCCTTTCTTTTATCCCCAAACACTCAGCACATAGTAACTGCTTAAATAAAATGCTTGTTGACTTAACTGCTGGATTTATAAATGAGTAGGTCTTTCTAGTCATTTTTAATTATGCCCTTCTAGATACCCGATTGGTGTTCACATATACTACATTTTATTGTGTTTATTTGATCTGAAGCCAAGGAGGTCTCTTTGTAGCAATTTGTCTTTTCCTAGTTTTAAAATAAAATCTTTATTAAGGTAATGGATTCTTATCCATTAAATTAATGACTTCCTGAACCAGCAGATTATTAGGTGTTCATATTTGACATACTGAATGACTTATCTTTAAAAGACAGAAACCAGAAATATTCATTCCTCTGGATTAAAGAATCTTTTTATATCCATTGAGAACAGACGAGATGAGCCATGTTTGATCATCCATGTTTGATCAGCAATGTTTGAGCAAGTGCTGTTCGGGCTTCTAATTGCTTGTGCTAAGTTTCAGACTTTAATGCATGAACAAGCATGAGCTGAGGAAGAATTGTTCTTAAGAATGTTGTTGGCCTTGGGGTGAAAAATACCTTGGAGATTTTACATGCTACATTTTTCAGAGCTTCCCAGCTTTTTGCAGTTGAGAGCCCCAGTTTTGGAGTATGAGAAGTATTTTGCTGACTTATAGCAAAGAGCACAAAATAGATTGGCTCATTTTGGGGCATGATTTTTATTTTGAGGGTTGTTCATATTGATGCTGTGTTAGTATATTTGGCATATATTTGTTCTACCTTAGAACTTTTCTGATGTAAGAACCCATGGAGCCTGAGTTGATGTTTTTTCCCCAAGGTTGTAACATCTTTTTCATTCCCATGATACATCTCCCTTGGACCTGAGAGCTGTATACTTGCTCCACAGAAAGATTTGCTGTATATTAAAAACATGCAGAATCTCTCCATGAGGTGATGGGGATCATTTTTTCAAAGTTCTTTCTAGTAGCAGGAGAAAAACAAGACAGACATATCTAAAAACTAAATATGATTATACAAAACTATAAGGTTTTAAAAAGAAAACGAACCTACAGTAATCAGTAATTGTAGATGCTGGAGTAGAATAGTGGAACAGTTAACCATAAAAATATACACACTACCTCCAGCTTAAAGTCTTTTAAGGAGAGAGAAGGAAAGGAGGGGAGAGGGAGAGGGAGTAAGGGAGGAAGGGGAGAAAGAAAGAGAGACAGAGACAGACAGCATAATATTTGAGGTAAAAAAAATGTAAGAATAGAAAAACCTTTCTCTAAAATTGTACAGAACGTCTTAATTTTTAAAAAATTACAAATTTAGTAACCATCAACAAAATGTTCCAGTTAAAAAACAAAATAAATAATGATAAAATTATAAACTCCAAATTATTTATACTATGTTAAAACATGTATGTTACATTTAACAGAAGAGGAATAAAAAGAGCATGGTTGTTTTCATGTCCTCTTTTAATAATTTTCTTTTCTGTATTGAAGGGAAGGTAAATTTTATGCAAGAAAATTTTTTTTAAAAGAAAAACCTACCATACATTCTGACATTTGGAGATCAGTTCCAAAGGTGTGTGCAGAACCACTCTGTTGTTTAATCTCACCTTGTCAATTTATGTCTGCTACAACTTTATTTTTCTAAGATTGGAAACAGGAAGGTCAGAAAAAGCACTCTCAGCTTAACTTCTGAGTACAAAAAATGAAGCATTTTCATGAATATTAGAGTGGGGTGTTCATGATTACACAAAACTTTATAATTAGCAGCAGTCAGGGGTTGCATAAACTATAAAAATTTCCTCACCCAGACTCCTGAACAAGTTTTTAAAGAAAAAGGAAACACTCCTACGCATAGTATGTGTAATCAAGTTCTCTCCCTGGAATTTTTTATCTTTAATAAGGTACCACGTCAAAGATTCCATCTGGCTAGCTGGCTAGCTGGCTAGGAAAAGGTCTGGATGATACTGTAACCAACAACAATATTTATAGTAAAGATAAAAGTAGTGAGGACTGATGATTTTAGTGTGTAAGTTGATCTCCAAGGCTCAGAAAAGAAACAAGCTTGTCTTTTGTGTGGTGATAACAAGGAAGAAAAGAATGCAGGAAGATGCTTTTTGCCTTACTCCACACTCCCTAGAGACTGATTAAATGTAGGTTCTGTTTAGATTAGTCCATTGGGAGTCAGGGTTACCCAAGTAAAAATTTTAACCTTTGTACTTAGGTTAGAAATCTTTATTGATTTCTCTTTGGGTTGAAGATAATGCTTGACAGGTTTGATTATGTTAGAGCCTAGTTGGCTCTACCTGGATCTGGACCTCTGCTTCTAGGATTGATCCAGAATGGGACCAACTTCTAGGTTTAAAGGAGGAAGGAGAAAGATGTAACACTAGTGGCTGTTCATCTGACTTTTCTCTTCAGTGCTGGACCTGCTTCCCTTCACTTTTCCATTTCTGATTGTTGTACTTAAGAGTGATTTATCTGTTGTTCTATGTTATCCCATGACCAAACTTAGTCTGTTTTACTTCATTGTGTCTTTAAATGTGACTCTGCCTGTCGCTACCACATGTGCTGTTCACTGGTTTGATGAAAACATCCCAGATATTCACCTGATTCTTAAAGAGTTGTAACAACTCAGGTTTATGATCATATAACATGTATATAGTGCTTTAACTTTGGAAAAGCAATTGATTTCCATGACCTCGTTTGGTGGTTCCCTACTGTGAAGTCCATAATACAATTTAAAAGTGCCTAGCTATCTGTGTATATGAAAGCCAAAGAAAGCAACAACAGCCGAATGGTGTGTCTGTCATGCTATTATGACAACAACAGGACTGGCCTGGAGAGGAAGGAGCTGGATTAGGAGTTCTGCTAGATGAGAGAGGGCTCCTCTCCTTCCTGTCCACATATTTTTTTTTTTTGTTATTTTATTCTGAGCTTAAGAAATAAAACAAGCATTTCTATAACGTAGTAGAATAGAGGAGAAAAATGATTGCACATGAAACTGCTAGTCTATTGTGTACAACTTGTAATCCCTTTTAAATATAAAGTTAATATGTAAATTTTTTTCTTTTTTTTTCTTCCTCCCTCTACCCTGCCCTAGAGATGGCTACCACTAGACACAAATGTGTGTGTATGGATATAAAATCATTCTATACGTACTTTTATTTTTCAGTTCCTTCTCTGGATACAGACAGCATCTTCCTTCATCCTTTGTAGTTAATTTGGGTATTTATGATAGTCAAAATGACTTAGTCACTCAGTGTTTCTTAAAACTCATGATTTTTAATATGTGAATTGATTACACATTACCTAATCCCTCCTCACTCCTCCAGTTTACTTCCTGGTTACATACCCCTTAAAAGATCTTTTTTCCTTGTCCTCTCTCCTTACTCTCCTACTCCTTTTTCTACCCATCCCTTTAAGAGTTAATCCTCAATCTCTTCCCCACCCTCCTCTGTCTTAATGTACACACCCTTCTAAAAGTCCCCCCCTTATCATGTCCCCTTATGCTTTTATTTCTTTGTAAATTTAGAAGACTTTTATACCCATATATGTATATATATATATACACATACATACATAACAACAATATAATATATATGCGCATATATATTATATTGTTCCCTTTTTAACACAGATCCAATGAGAATAAGGTTTCAGCACTAGCAGCCCTCTACCCTTACCTGCTTCCTCTCAGTGAGTTCTTCCTTCTACATCTCATTTGCATGAGATAATTGCTCCTTTTTACTTTTTCCTACCCAATTTTCTTTTTTAGAATCATCCCATCATACTCAGCTCAGTTCCCACCCTTTCTTTCAAACTAACCAAATAATAATGACAGTTTTAGGAATACTGATAAATGTTTTCACATATAGGAAATAAACGGTTTGGCCTTAATGAGTCCTTTATATTTGTTCTTTAATGTTTTCCTTTTATTTTTCTGAGTTTGGGTATTTTTGTCACAAATAACTAAAAGTCTTTTAGTTCATTAAATATTCATTTTTTAAAATTTGGGATTATACTTAACTTTACTGGATAACTTATTTTTGGTCCCAATGCAGCTCTTTTTCCTCTTCAAAACATGATATTTCAAGACCTGTGATCTTTTAGTGCAGAAGGTACTAGATCTTGTGAACTCCTGATTGTATAGCTCTGTAATATTTAAATTGGTTTTTTTCCTTATTGCTTATAATATTTTCTCCTTAACCTCTGGGAGCTTTGAAACTCAGCTGGGATATTCCTGTAAGATTACCTTCTAGTATCTCTTTCAGTGATGAACAGTAGATTTTTTTCTATTTCTATTTTACCCCCTTGTTCTAGAACTTCAGGGCAATTTTCCTTACTAATCTCTTGTAATATTGTATCCAGATTCTTTCTTTGATCATAACTTCCAGGTAGTCCAACAATTTTTATATCATCTCTCCTCAATCTGTTCTCCAGTTAGTTGTTTTTCTAATGAAATGTTTCATCTCTCTCCTATTTTAAAAATTCTTTTGGTTTTGTTTTATTATTTGTGTCTCATGACATCATTCACTTCCCCTGGCCCAATTCTAGCTTTTAAGAAGTTATTTTCTTCCTTAAGATTTTGGATCTCTTTTTCCCATTGGTTGATTTTCTTTTCATAGTTTTCTTGGGTTGCTTTTGTTTTTTTTCCTAATTTTTCCCTGGTCTCTCTTATTTGATTTTTTAAGTCCTTTTAAAGTTCTTTTAAAAACTCTTTAAGTTTTTCCAAGAACTCTTTTTGGGCTTGTGACCATTTGACCTTGCTCTTTGAGGTGGGAGTGTTTTTTTTTCAACCTCATTAACTTCATCTGAATATGAACCCAGATATTCTTTTATACCATAGCAGCTACATATGTTTGGATTCCTTCTCCTTTACTTACTCATTTTTATTTTATTTTTAGCAGTTTATCTTTGTAATAAAGTTTTAATCCTGAGTTGTGGGTAATGGTTCCCCAGGCCTTAGGTCCTTTTTTACTGTTATTTTCTGATTCTGTCCTGGGAGCCTCAGGTACTTCTTTCCTCCCCTAAGCTACATCTAGGGCCCCCCAGCCATGCTGTCCTGAAAATGCCCTTATTCACTGCTGTACCACACTCACTTGCTGTGTGCTCATTTCTCCTTGCCCACAGCCACAGCCTGGGATCATGTCTGGTCAGCACTGCTAGCAGGCCTAGTTTCCAGAGACAGTGAAGTGTCCCTCAATCTTCTCCTACTCAGCTAAAAGATCCTCATCCTTTTTGGGTAGATAAAAGTTTGTGATGTGAAAGTTCATGAGGCTAGGCTACCTATTCTTAACCCCTAACCCTGGCACAGTTCGTGAAAATCTAGTGTAGGAGGGATCAGAGTTCTGGTCTGGGAAGTTAAATTAAGATAAGATCTGTTCATCATGGGTCAGGGAGCCAGACAAGAGAATCTGAGTAACAAGAGAATCTGGAGGAAAGGGTCTGGGACACAGGTAAGGGCCACCAACATTGAGAAGGAGTCGGATGATTTTGTGAGCTGAATTTCACCATAAACTCCCTGAGCAGAGTTAGATTTCCCCTACAAGGTGGGGAGACCTGAATCCCTAGGCTGGCAAGTAGGAACATCTGACTGCACTGGGAGATTGAAGCAAGGCATTTGTTTACATTGTTCTAGAGCCACTCTTGTGGTTTTGCAAGGAACCTTCTCCAAATTCTCTACATACCTCAGAAGCTGTGGAGCTCAGATCTAGACCCAGTATTCTGGTTTGAGTATGACCTCTAAGGAAGGCAGAAGGGTTGTGTAAAAAAGGTGCTGGGTCTGGAGTCAGAAGAGGGCAAATCATTTCACTTTTCTGGGCCTCAGTTTCTCTTCATCTTTAAAGTAAGGGATTGGATGAGATCATCTTTACAGTCCTTCAGCAAGCTCTAAATTTGTGATACTAAGTATCTTAGTTGAGCTGTCTCATATTTCTAGCTACTCATGGGCACATCTATGTAAACGTCTCAATGCCATGTTTACATTTTAAAACAAAACTACAACGCCAATTCATGATTAGCTTGTTGACCCGGTATGGTTTGGGTGTTTTTTTTTTCTTTCTTCTTTTTTGTTCTTTAATTGCTAACAGAGGCAGTATGGTGTAATGGATAGAGTGCTAACTTCCAAGTCAGGAAGACCTAGGTTCATGTCTTGGCTCTGATGATAGCAGTGTGACCCTAGACAAGTAGATTAACGTCTTACTGACTTTAAGTTGCAGAACAGTTGGCTAATTATAGTGATGAAAGAACATTTGCTATTATAGAGGGAATCTCCTCCCCAGGAGCACCCAGGACTGGCAATGAAATCACAGATTAAAAAAAATAAAACAAAACCCCATGACTTTTATTTAGTGCTATTTAGAATCTGTTATATATTTCATTTGTTCCATCAGGCAGTCTGTAATATAGGTTTACTTGTTTTGGAGTTTCTAAAAATCACCAAGTGTTAGTTCAACTGGAGCATTAGACTAAAGAAACCACTTGAGTCAGAAACATTAAAAAAATTCCAAAAAGGGTATTTTATGTGTTTTAAAACTTATATGTATTGTCCCAAAGTCAACAAAGTGCTGTTCTTTTTATACTTCTGATCTCCTGTGACATGTGCTGTCACTTTGTTTTGTTGTGTTCCAAGAGCAGTCCTAGAGAAGTTGATTATTTCATAATAATAATAATGATATAATAATGATAGCTAGCATTTATGTAGCACCCACTAGATAGCATCATGTCAGGCACTATCCTAAGCTCTTTACGAATATTGTCTTATTTGATCCTCACAACAACCCTGGGAAGTAGGTGCCCTTTTTATTCTTATTTTATAGGTGGGGAAAGTGAAGGAAACAGAGAGGTCACACAGCTAATAAGTGTCCGAGGCTGGAATTTAATTCAGGTCTTCCAGATTCTATGTCCAGTGCTCTATCTTCTGCACCACCTAGGTGCTCCTAGATACTCTTGTCTATAATTTCAGAGGTAGGTGAACAGTGGATCTTCTGGATTTTGGCTATGTAGACCAGTAGGCTAGGATTTCCCAAAGCGTGAATATCTGAGAGGTCACTAGATCTGGAAAGTATAATCTATTTTAATTTTTTAATGTTATAGATGAGGAGAATAAGGTTCAGAGGAGTTGACTCACCCAGGGTCATGTAGAGTAGTGACACAATGGGAGGTCTTCGAACTCCAAATCCAAGTGCATAAGAAGCTCTTTCTAACCATAAATATTATATTAATAAATTAAGGATCTGTGATTTTTCTGGGTATTGATCTCTCTTCATTGACGCAGATTGCAATTCCTTTATACATTACCAACCTGTGGCCAATCTAGAGATACACTTTTCTGTACTTAGTGAACTTCGATGAAAGAACAATCAATGGCCAACCCATGCTCACAGCTTTACGAGCTTGTGTAATGGAATGACTTATGGACTTTAATCAGAGGAGAGCTGGATTTGAATCTTTCCTCTCACTGCAGGTAGTGGGTAATTTGTTTTCCTTTTAGAACCTCATTTATCTCAACGTAAAATGGGAATAATACTTGAAATACATACATCACCACATTTTTGTGAAGTTATGAGGTAAGATGTATGGAGAGTTTTGCATACCTTAAAGCACTGTATCTATCTTTCTGTCTAATCCGCTGTTGTTACTATTAATTTTACTGGTTCAGATTTTTAAAATTCTATAGGCTATGATGAGACATCTGTGGAAACTTACGTGGAGATAACCAGAAAATATGATGTAAATGTAAACTATTATCACTGTTTTTAAACATAAACTTACAAAGGCCCAGGGATCCTATTTTTTAAAGCCCACTGTCATCATGTAATTCAAATCAATGAGACAAGCATTTATTAGGCACTTATGATATACAAAGTAGGAAAAAAATGTGGCACATAGCGATACTTTGATTAAGAAATCCCCTGGGAACAAAATTTCTCTTTTATGAAGTCAGCCATGTTATTTAAATATGAAAAACTAAAAATAAATCTTCAAAAATCATATGGAATAAGTTGTGTACCTTTTACAGTCCCATGACCAAAATAGCTTAGAGCAGTTTCTTTTAGCCGTGCCTCAAAAACTGTGAAATCTTTGTTTTCTTTTCCATCCTCCATTCAGTGTCCTTCTCCCTTCCCTCTCATCCAAAGAGATGTGGATGAAGTTATTTATACTTACTGATATTATTGACTTATTACAGATTTACTGACACTCATTCACTTTGGAGAGGTATTTTCTTTTAAGCCTTTTCTCTAACTGTGTAATGAAAGACTTTTTTTCCTTTGTTAAAGAAATGGTGGGTATCCAAAGCAAATGAAAGCTATTTCTAGGAGATTAAAGGACTCCTGAAATCATCCATCTCTTAAGGTCAACCTCATTGAGTCTTTTGAGGATAACTTGGGGAATGAGGATGGGGAGTGAAGGTTAGCTTGATGTTGACCTCCGGAGTTGCTAGGAGTAGAGAAGCCCATGTCCCTTCTGCAACTTCCAGGATTTGGAGCCTATTTGTTCTCAGGATAGGGCTGATTTCTCTAACTAGATGGAGCACAGTTCAGGGTCCCTTTTCATTTCCTCTACCTTGGCCCCATGCTCAAAGACTCTTAGAGATAGCTTTGGCATTTTCTATCACATTTGATTTAAGTTTAGTTTACTGTTTAATTCAGCATGGCACAGTGGAAAGAGAATCTGATTCGAAATCAGAAGATATGGATTCAAGTAGCTCTGCCACTTACCACTTAAGAAGATCTTGGAAAACTGATTTACTCTTTCCAGTCGTCAGTTTCCTTATCTGTTAAAAGGTCGCTGGACAAATTAATCTTTCTAGCTCAAAATCTATGATCCCATGATTCCCTCGGCCCCATATATTATTCTCACCCTTAGTTACCATGTTTCTGCTAATAATTTGTGGCATTGGAAATTATTCTTTAGCCAAATCACTAAACATTATTTCCTAGTCACTGGACTGAGCAATATGGAAGTTTCCTTGTACCACCTATCACATTCTATATATTTTGAGGAGCTATCCCTCTAGGACTAGTGATAGGTTTGAATTAGTTCATTTATAATCTCAGTTCTGATAATTCAGTTCAATTCAGCAAGTGTTTATTGAACTCTGTGGGATCAATCACAATGTCTTGTATATCTGTAGAGTTTAACAAATGCTTTTCATTCATTTCCCTGATGACTAGTCAGAATTATAGGTAATTTGTGGACATGGATGGGGGAAGGGAGTAAGTACTGAACAGTAACTCCCAGAGAGTTTAGGATGTGTAGAAGTTGATGATTTCCAGCTATGTTTGCAAACCAATCAACCTGAGGCCAGATCCATACAAGCCCTTTAATACTTTTCCATTGTCACTTGGGCAAAAGAATACAACTATCCTCTCTTCCATAGGTACCTTCAGATTACTTTTCTGTGACCTCTTTTTCCCTTCAGGTCTGCCCTTGATACTGGGGCTTGGAGAAAAGAAGAAAAAAGGTAAAAGAAAAGAGGATGAACAAGAGGACTAGATTTAAACTTTCAGTAATAAATTCCTTGAATGGAGATAGTGATAGGAACTGGATCTGTGATTTCATTGGTATAGGGAACTCCAAGGTAAGTACACTCCATCTACCAGTGCAGGTGGCACCTCCTCTGCAACTTGTATTCTTAGAATTATCTATGGCACTGAGAGGTGACTTAATTTGGCCAGACAAGGTTGTATGTCTCAGAGGGAGAATTTGGACCTGGATCTTCTTGAGTCCAAGGCCAGCCTTATATCAGATATATCATGGAGCTTCGTGTGTGTGTGTGTGTGTGTGTGTGTGTGTACGTATGTGTGTGTATGTGTATGTATGTGTGTATAGATATGTCCATTTATCTCCACCTCATTTTGCAGATGAAGCAACTGAGACAAACAGAATTGAATGACTTGCCCAGGGTCACACAACTATTAAGTGTCTGAGGTAACATTTGAACTCAGAAAGATGAGTCTTCCATACTTCAGGCCTGACACTCTATCCAGTTCTGCACCTTAAAGAACTTCCAAAAAGTGTAGTGAACTGTCTAAAGAGGTGGTGGGTTCCTTCTCCTTAGAAGTCTTCACAGAGAGATTGGTTGACTATTTGTTGTGTGTTGTAATGAAGATTTTGTGTGTGTGTGGGTTAGATTAGATAACTGCTGAGTTTCCTTCTGCTTCTTAAATTCTGTGATTCTGCTATGTCTAACAAAGGAGTGCTCATTATTTCTGTAGCACAAAGTTGGGGGTTGGGTTTGGTTCATAATAAGACTACATTTATGTAATATTTACATAGTTTCAGAGCACATGGTTTATCTCTTTTGGTTCTCAAGTAATCTATGGGTTGTGTAAGCAAGGAATTTTCCCTCTGTTTTACACATGAAAAAACTGGGACCCTAAAAGATCACATGATTTACATAAACAGGATTACACAGCTGGGACTTGAACCCAGGTCTTCCAAGTTTGGATCCAGTGGGCTTGCCGTGGCACTATACTGTTTCTCTAATGTTGCTGTTAAGTGTTTTTAAAGTAAAGTTATTGAAAATGTTTTTTTCATCTTAGCTATGGATTCTTCCAAGTCTACTTTTGGAGATTCTCAAAAGCTTTATCAACATAGCAAGGGTGGGAAGGGAGGGAAGGGAATAAACATTTATTAAGCACCTGCCATGTGCCAAATACTGTGACAAGTGTTTTACAGATATCATGTTTGATTCTCACAAGAACTCTGGGAAGTAGGTGTTTTTATGATTCCCATTTTAGAGTTGAGGAAATTGAAGCAGACAGAAGTTAAGTTACTTGCCCAGTGTCACATACCTAGTAAGAGTCTGAGGCTGAATTAATAATAATGATGAAGATGGCTAACGTTTATATAGCTTATACTGTGTGCCAGCCACTCAGCTAAGCATTTTATACGTATTATCTCATTTGATCCTCACAATAACCCTACTTGGTAGGTGTTGTTATTTTCTCCATTTTACAGTTAAGGAAATGGAGACACACAGAGATTAAGTGATTTGTTTGGGGTCACACAGCTAAGAAGAATCTGAGGCTGGACTTGAACTCCAGTCTTCCTGACTCTTAACTCCACTTAGCTGTGTCTACCTAACTGTGCCACCTAGCTGCAAGTCCCACTTGCACAATCTCACAAGTTAGGGTTGGGGGAAATGTTCAAAGACAACAGATTGTGTGAAAGAAAGATCTAGAAGTTTTATTAGACTGCCAAGTCAATGTGGTACAACAGTGGGGCATGACAACCAATAAAGCTAACAAGTTTAGGGTACATTAAAGGAGACTGAGTGATGAAAATGAGGAGGGGAGAGACTTGCTGTACTCCATTCTGGTCAGACCATACCTGGAATATTGTGTTCAGTTCTGTGTAAGTGAAAAGGTAACCAGAGGAAGGTCACTAAGATGGTGAAGATCCTGGAGGTCATACCTTATAAGGATTAGTGGGAGGAACTTGAGATGTTTATCTCAAGAGGGACACGAAGAGAAGACTAGGGTAGGGGAGGGTATGACAGAGGTCTGTAAGTATTGGAAGGCCTTTCGTGTGGAAAAGAAATTAAAATTAGCTTTATCGTCCTTGGTCCCAGAAGGTGGAAGTGGGAGCAGTAAATGATTTCAAGTTGCACGGAGGTGGATTTTGTCTCTGTGTAAGGGGAAAACTTCCCAACAATTAGAACTATTTTTTAAAAAAACTTTGAATTATCTAAAAGTAGAATGGGCTGTATTCAACAGTAGGTTCATCTTTCCCAGATGTCAGGTGGATCCCTAAATGATCCCTTGTTAGGGCTGTTTAGAGGGGATTTCTATTTAGATCCATATTGGACTAGATGACCTCAGAGGTCCCTTCACCTTTACAGTTCTGTGATCTTGTGGTAATGAGGGAGCATGTACCAAGGAAGCAGCCGTGGGAAAGGACATGTGGGAATGGAGATACAATCCTGGTAACTAAGTAGCTATGAGAGATGAGAGTAACAGAAGAATCCAAGATAATGCCAAAGTGTCAGCTTGGGTCGGGGGTATCATAGACAGAAACAGTGAAATCAGAAGCTGCCAATTTGGGGGCAAAGATAAAGAACCTGTTTTTGAATGTGTTAAGTTTGAGTGGTTGGTGTCATTCAAGTGGTAGAATTGGACAAGTGAGCATGAAGCTCACAAAGAACACAGGGTGGAAAATCCAGATTTAAGAGTCATCCAGCATAGAGGCTGACACTTGACGCTATATAAATGAATGAGATTTATAAGGGAGAGAGGGTAGAAGAAGAAAGGGTAAGCCTATAATCTGTTCTGCTGGGTAGACAGGAGCCAGTGGATCTCTTGAGCTCCAGAGTTTTAAGCGGCAGCAGACTAAAGCTGATTGGGTATCTTTACTAAATTCAGCGTTAATAGAGTGAGCCCCTAGAGGGATGGGGTACCCAGTTGCCTAAGGAGTGGTAAATCAACACAAATCAGAGCAAGTCAAAGCCCTTTTAATGATCTGATCAGCCTGGATGAGGTAGAAAGACACTGAGCCTTTGAAGAAGAGAGGAGAAAGAGTAAGAGGAGGAAAAGGAGACATCAACTCTTTATGTATTAAAAGGGATCTTGTTTTGCCCCTTGCTTTGGAGACCTAGTGAAAACCACTAGAGAGTGAAGTTTTAAATTAGGGGGAAAACTTTCCTCCCATGGAAATTATGGATAGATTTCTCTATTAGTATTGGTAACAAAAATAGAAATATGGAAGTGTTTCTCCAGATGTTGCCTACAAGTACTTAGAGTTGAAACAATACCACATGTTTCTGAATTTGTCATCCGCTTTCACGGGGATGATCTAACCAGTGGTTCAATTTTAAAAATGCCTTTTCAGTATCTATATTAGACCACAGGTTTCCTCTTTAGAAACAGTTCTGATGACGATTTAAATTCCAGGGAAATGGGCATGGAAAATGAACAGACATTTTCCTGGAGCCAAATCTTGCTTTTTCCTTGGTAATAAACTATAGGGAAAAAATGGATAACTGAAATAAATACATTTAATTCAATCTAGTTCAACGAACATTTATTAGGTATCTACTGTGTTCAAGGCACTATACCAGCTAAAGATAATCCAACAGCTTCAGCCACTCTCACCAGATCTTTTACCAAAGCTGTGAACTAGTAGCAATCAAATTGACTGAGTTGAATTTTATCTCTTTATTCCCCCATTCACAGAAAGTACACTAGTCAGGGAAGAAGAGGAGGGACAAAAAGCAACGGACCTCCATAAACTACAAACTAGGCAATCAATCCCTGAATAACAAATTGAGTGTCAGATTTGTTTCTTAAATAAATAACACCCATGAGAAAGTACAGGGAAAGCTCAGGGAATGCAGTCATTAACTTAAAGTAAGAGCCCTTGATCTTGGTACAAATTTCACAAGGGGACGTTTCTAAACCAGATTAAGTTTTACTCTGAACCTGAAGCTTTGACAAATTGCATAGCTAGTACTTCATGGGATATAATGTACAAAACAGAAAGGCCTTAGTTACTGAGTTTTGACTCAAGTATGATGGAGAAATTGCTGTTCTTTCCCCAAGCAGCATCTCGGTTTCCCCCCAAAAGAAGAACCAAAGTGTGTGTCACTATGTTTAGTTTGAGTCATTCTGAACTGAAAGCACCCATATTGACTCACAGTATCTGATTAATGGGATAAAAGTGCAGTCAGGCGTGTAAACACAGAAGATTATGCGTTATATTTCTTTCGGGAGATTTTTAACTTGAATGCAATGAGGACAGAATGAGAAAAGGCTTAGGGTAAAATGGACTCTCCACATTCTTTCCTTATGTGTTGTGGGTCCTTAAGGAAGCTTGTCTTTGTCTCTGTCTGTATAGTTGTAATGTGAAACTGTTTCTCTCTTTCCCCCCCCTTTTTGAAAGTTAAAAACATGCTATGGGGCATGAATATGAGAGAAGGAGAAAGAGAATGGGGATGGGAAGGAGAGAGAGAGAGAGAGAGAGAGAGAGAGAGAGAGAGAGAGAGAGAGAGAGAGAGAGAGAGAGAGAATATTGCATTACAGATATACGTTGTTTTTAGTATTCTGTGTTACTTTTTCTGCTTCTCTCTGCCCTGATTTATTTCTGGTTTGTTTTATGATTCTTTTGGTGATGCTTTTGCCCTCTTGGAAGCATATTTTAAGACTGACTTCTGTTCAGGAAGCTCTGAGGCAATCTTGTAAATGTTGTCATTTGGTTTCAGAGACTAACCTGACTGTTCTGTTCATGAATGGAAAAGATCTCTCTGTCTCTGTCTCTCTCTTTCTCTGTCTCTCTGTCTCTGTCTCTATCTCTGTCTTTCTCTTTCTTTCCCCTTCCCCTCCTGTCTCTGTCTCTATCTCCCTCAAAGTGCTTTAAATTTGTTTAATGTTATCATCATGAAAGTGGTTGAAAAGAACAATAGAAACGGCGTTAAAGGAGAATCTTATGTTCTGGGTTTGGTGATAGTAATGTGTTTTGTCCAGTTGCATTTAAGAGTGATTTCTGAGCCACTATGGAGTATGCTTTGGTATCACTGGATTTTGAAAGGAATTTGCCTGGAGTAGCAAGTACTGAGTTTCACATCCTAACTATGCCAGCATTTGCTCTTGAATAAGAATGATGATCATATGTTTCTATTTTTTCCAAAAATGAGAGCAAAGAAAAGAGAGAGATACAGAGAATCAGAGGAGAGAGAAGAAGAAGACAAAAGAAAAAACGACAAAGCAAGGAATGTGGGCACAACAGAAAAAGAAAGCTGCATTGTATATATAGGCTTCAATTGCAAAACAAACCAAAATAAAACTGAATTTATTTGCCTGTAGCACCAGGCTGTGTCACTTGAATCTAGGAAAATTTTCCTGTATTGAGTTTATGCCTTCTTTGGATGTGGCATAAGTATTGAATTTGGGATCCGGATCATAGGCAAATCACAATCTCTCAGAGCTTGTTTCTTAATTTTTAAAATGGGAATCATAATCCTTGTACCTCCCTCTATAGGATAGTTATGAGAAAGAACTTAGCCAGCTTTTAGGTGCCATATAAACATGAATCATTATTATTATTATTGCTGTTAATACTCAGATACTCTGAGCTGTGATCTTTTCAGTTTGGATGTTATTCCAAATGATGCAGATTGCAACCAATCTGCCCATCCCAGGTACCTCTCATCTGTGTCTTCCCGTGAGTTCATAACAGTATTCACCCAATGTACTAGAGGCCTTCCTTCTTCACTTTTTCTTACAAGCCAGGGATGCCTGTGGAGCATTCAAGTTATAGACCTCACCCCTTGTCCTTGACATATGAGCAGCTCATCTCGTCTTTCCATCATCCATTTCTCGAATAACTTCTTTTATTCCTGTTCTTTTTCAGAGCTCCTCATTGGATATATAGCATGATTGGTATACCATTGGATATATTCTCATTGGATATATACCATGGGTTGGTTATACTGTTGGATACATCCTCATTGAATATATACTCACATATACCATTTGTTTTACTGTTGTTCCTCATGTGATAGTCACTTTCCATTCTTTAGACAATTATATCCCATATTTCTTAGCTATAAAACAGCATTTGGGCAAGAAGTAGTCACAACTCACATTGAAGTAGAATTTTGCGTAAAAATGAACAAATATTTATTAAATGCTCACTGTATACCTCAGTACAGTGCTAGGCTCTGGGAATACAAAGAAAGTTTAAAAAAAAACCAGTTCCTGTTATCAAGCAGTTTAAGTTCTACTGGGGAAGACAACATGTAAATAAGTAGGTACTTCCAAGATCTATCCATCTGTCAATGTGTGTGTGTGTGTGTGTGTGTGTGTGTGTGTGTGTGTGTGTGTGTGTGTGTGTGTATGATAAAAGGTAACCTTGGAAGGGAAGGCTTTAGCATCTGGGTGGACCAGGAAAGGCCTCCTATGGAAGGGGACATTTGATCTGAGTCAATTAATGCACAAGTATTTCTTAAGCACTTACTGTACTGAGAACTAGACACAAGGAAAGACAAAGGCAAGAACACCATCCCTACCCTCAGGAATTTCACATTCCAGTGGAGGAGACAGTATACAAACAACTATGTTCATACATGTTTGTGTGTGTGTGTGTGTGTGTGTGTGTAAATGGGATCTTAGAGGGAAGGCACTAGCAGTGTGAAGAAAAGAGGAAGGGGGTGACTTAGAAAGTTCTCTTACAGAAGGTAGGATCTGAGGAAAGTCCGAAGGAAGTCAAAATGTGGCAATGAGGAGGTGAACATTTCAGCCATAGGGGACAGCCACTGGAAACACAAAGAATCAGGAGATAGTTTATCTAGTTCGAGTAAGTAGGCCCTGGGTCATAAAGTACTGGAATGTAAGACTGGAAATACAGGAAGAGGCCAGGTTGTGAAGGGTTTTAAAAGTCAAACAGGGTTTTATATTTTATTTTTAGAGTTAATGGGGAACCAGTGGAGTTTATTGAATGAGGGTGTGTGTGTGTGTGTGTGTGTGTGTGTGAGAGAGTGAGAGTGAGAGACAGAGACAGAGAGAGAGAGAGAGAGACAGACAGACAGACAGACACACACACACACACACACAGAGACAGAGAGAGGGAGAGAGAGAGGGTCAGGGTTAGATTATGCTAGAAAGATCACTTGAATAGTTGTATGGAAGATGGACTGGAGAGAGAAGAGACTTGATGTAGCAAGACCAATCAGAAGGCAATTGCAATAGTTCAGGCTTGAGGTGATGAGGGAGGACTTGTACCAGGGTGGCAGCTGGGTGAGAGAGGTGGTATATGTGAGAACTGTTGTGAAGGTATAAATGGCAAGACGACAATGGAATGGCTATTTGGGGTTAGAAAACGAAAGAGCTCTGCATGAAAGGTCTCATATTTTTCAGTGAAATATGAGGCAAGTCAGTTGAGAGCATGGGGGAGGGAATGTAAAGGGAGACTTGCAAAAAGATTGAAAGGTTTGGAAGAGTCACTGGTTGAGTAGAAGAATGAATCTGGGAGATATTAAAGGAGTCTTAAAGGAAACCAAACTTTTTAAGAGACATAGGTGAGGAGGGAGAGCATTTCAGGCACAGAAGGAAAAACTAGGGGATGTTATGAAGCTCAAATGGTCCTGACATCCCACAAAAAATGTTTCTAAAAATTTGAATTCTTTGTAGAATTTCTCTACTTCTTCATCCTCTATAACTGATACTGATATAAACTGCAGTTATTTTCATCATTTTTTGATAAATACTTATCATGAGAATTACAATATGAAATGACCAGATGTTCCATAAATTAGTGTTTCATTTATTTTACCTAAGTTATTTGGTAAGGAGTGTCTTGCTGTTGTGCCCAGCATGATCCAGTTGCAGTTAATTACTTAAGAAATTAAATAATCTTGAAGGAATTTTGTGTTTAAACACAGAAAACATACTTTACAATACCCCTCAATATATTCTTCTAAATATTTTAATGTATTACTATTGTATTTTTATTTTTTTAAATTAAATTATTTTATTTGTTTTCAGGGTTCTACAGTCACGTATATATCTTAGATTTTTTTCCCCCTCTCTTGCCCTTCTTCCCCCTCCCTCCCCACTCCCTCCCTGAGATGGCATACAATTTTATATGGGTTCTACATATACATTCCTATTAAATACATTTTCACCTTAGTCATGTTTCATAGAAGAATTAAAATGAGTGGGAGAAATCATAAAACAAAACAAAACATAATACAGAATAAAATGGTCTGCTTCATTCTGCGATCACATTCCATAATTCTTTCTCTGGATGTGGAAGGCATTTTGACTCGAGTTCATTGAGAATTTTTTAAGTCCTTGCATTTCAATGAAGGGACTAAGTCTACCAGAAATATTGCTCTCACACTGTGGTTGTTGCTGTGTACAAAGTTCTTCTGGTTCTGTTCCTTTCACTCAGCATCTGTTCATATAAGTCTTTCCAGGCCTCCCTGAAGTCTTCCTGTTCATCATTTCTTTCCTTTTTTTTTGGTTGTTGCTGTTAGTGATATTTATTTATTTATTTATCCATCTATTTCTTTATTTATTCTTATTGTCAGTGTTCTACAATCATTTCCATATGTCTTAGATTTTTTCCCCTCCCTCTTCCCCTTCACTCCCTCCCTGAAAAGGCATACAGTATTATATAGGTTCTACACATACATTCCTATTAAATACATTTTCACCTTAGTCATGTTGCATAGAATTAAAATGAGTGGGAGAAATCATAAAACAAACCCAAACATAATACAGAAGAAAATGGTCTGCTTCATTCTGCGATCAAATTCCATAGTTCTTTCTCTGGTTGTGGAAGGCATTTTGCCTTAAGAGACCTATGAGAATTATTTAAGTCCTTTAATTGTAATGAAGTACTAAGTCTACCAGAAAAGTTCCCTGCACACTGTAGTTGTTGCTGTGTACCAAGTTCTCCTGGTTCTGCTGCATCAGATCGTATAAGTCTTTCCAGGCCCCTCTGAAGTCTTCTGTTCATCATTTTTTATAGCACAATAGTATTCCATTACATTCATATACAATAATTTATTCAGGCATTCCCTAATTGATGGGCATCCCCTTGATTTCCAAATTTTGGTCCCCACAAAGAGAGCTGCTATAAATATTTTTGTACATGTGGGACCCTTTTCCATTTTTGTGATATCTTAGGGATGCAGTCCTAGAAGCTGTATTGCTGGGTCAAAAGGTATGCACATTTTTGTAGCTCTTTGGGCATAGTTCCAAATTGCTCTCCAGAATGGTTGGATCAGCTCACAGCTCCACCAACACTGAATTAGTGTTCCAGCTCTCCCACATCTTCTCCAGCGTTTATCATCTTCCTGTTCTGTCATGTTAGCCAGTCTGCTAGGTGTGATATGGTACCTCAGAGTTGTTTTGATTTGCATCTCTCTAATCAATAGTGATTTAGAGCATTTTATCATATGACTATAGATAGCTTCTTCTTCTTTATGGAGACAATAGCAACAACGTTACTAACTTTTCAGTATTTTATAACTTCTGTAGTGCTTTTATAGCCCTTTGGTAGAACTTCTGACTAAATGATGCTACAAACTTTAGGGCATGGGATGCATATCCTTTGTAAAAATATGGGGATATCTACACATTGTCTCTCTTGCCCCTTCTGTATTACTTATGTAGTCACTCAGGCAAGTAATGAATGCATGTAGGTATTTTAATGATCTGATCAGGTACTTTAATGATCTGATCAGGTACTTTGTTTTATGTAAAAAAAAATTATGACAGATTTTTAGAAATTTTTTTTGTGGGATGTCAGGACCATGGGAACATTATAGAATCATATCATTTTAGAATTCATAGGAATCTTAGAGACCATCTAATTCAGTGATTCTTTTGTTTTATGTTTTTAATTTAATTTTTTTACTTTTTAAAATTTTATTAATTTGATTTATTTTTAGTGTTCTACAGTCATTACCATACAACTTGGATTTTTTTTTTCCCCTACCTATCCCACACCTCCCCCCTCCCTCCCTGAGATGGCATACAATTCTATATAGGATCTACACATACATTCCTATTAAATACATTTTCACTACAGTCATGCTGTGTAGAAGAACTAAAATGGGAGAAATCATATAACAAACCAAAACATAATACACACACAAAAAATGATCTGCTACATTCTGGGATTGACTTCCACAGTTCTTTCTCTGGATGTGAAAGGTATTTTGCCTTAGAAGACCATTGGGAATTTTTTTTTTTAAGTCCTTGTGTTGCAACGAAATTCTGAGTCTACCAGAAAAAACTCTCTCACACTGTGGTCGTTGCTGTGCACAAAGTTCTCCTGGTTCTGCTCCTTTCACTCAGTATCAGATCATATAAGTCTTTCCAGGCCTCTCTGAAGTCTTCTTTAATCCATTGGTTCTTAACCTGGGGTCCATAAACTTCAAAAAAATAAATATTTCAATGTAATTGGTTTCCTTTGTAATCCTATATTTTACTTTATGTATTTAAAAACATTAGCCTTATATCTCAATAAATAAATAATAAAACCTTAGGTTTCACCAGATTGCCAAATGGTTCCATAGCACAAAAAAGGTGAAGAATCCCTGATTTATTTTTTTCTCCACTTTAACTTGCTTTCATTTTCTGATTAATGAATTTTGCAATTAAAAAATGTGCTTCAGACCCTTCATTTGACAAATGACTTTATTGGCCTAGAGAAGTTAAATAACATGCTAAAAGTACACCATAGTGGAGCTAGGACCTATGACACCTAGTTCATTGTTTCATCCATCATACCAGGTTGGATGTAAGTTGTCCATTTTCCTCATAAGCGTATTATTCATCATTACCAAAAACCAAATTTGTCATTCCTCCATTCTAATTTTTTTCGATTATAAAAAGCTTTTTTGAATTTTCCACTTTTTTTCAAGGTCTTACTTTCTGATCTAATTAGGTCATCCACTTAAACTCTTAGGATAATGTTTTCTTTCTGAGTCTTATAAAAACTGTGCAGGAGTATGTTGGTAAATGTTTAACAGCCAATCCTTGTAATTTAATCTGTTTAAATTTAATCTGCGTTTTCTCCATCACTTCCTAAAGCCTAGACAATCAACAAATCCAAAAATTTAACAGTTGGCTCTTCAGCTGGTTTGAGTTGGCTCTAGCATACTGCTGCAAGCAACGTATTTTTGTAAATTGCGCAGGGTGGAGAGTAATTCCGAAGTGGACATATTTAATGTACTTCTTTGTACCTTGTAACCTTGACACACCTTGAGAGAAGTTGTAGGTAGTTTGGAGGTACGGTGGTTTTTGCTTTTTTATAGGACAGCAGGAAATAGTGGAAGAGTTAATCTTTGATTACCAGCAGTAGAAAGATAGTGCTTTGAAATTACTTGGAAAAACTCTCAGGTGATCATTTACTTGTAGTTCAGTGGAAACAGCAGTGGAATTGGAATCAGAAGTCCTAGATTCTAACTTTCTTACCTTAGACTTGTCTTTAAACCACCCTGAACCTCTGTTTCATTATCTGTTATTCCATCCCCAGAGCTTTCCTTATCTGGTTGATGTGAGGATCAAATGAGATGTTGTATGGGAAATGGTGTAAAGCACTGGACACAGGGAATGTATGATTTCTATTTCTGCTCCATTGAATAAGGAAAGCTGTTACATAGGTTGAATAGCAGTGAATGGTGGTGAGATTAAAAATAATTTACTTTAATAACTCTGACCAGTGCCCCCTGGTGAATCATTCATAGTCTGCTCAGTTATTGGAACTCTGGTTAGGTTGGCCAAAAATTCACTTATCATTTCTTTTTTAAACACATGTGACAGTGCTGGACTTTGAGCCAGAAAGACCCAGGTTCATATGTCATCTCAGATAATTGCTAGCTTTGTGACCTATGCAAGGCATTCAACATTTTTGAGCTTCAGTCTCCTCATCTGAGAACTGGGTATGGTAAATAGCATCCACCTCACAGGTAGTTGAAAGGATTAAATGAGATAATATGTATAAAGTGCTTGCAAACCTTAAAGCTATAAATATTAGCTGCAATTTTACATCTGAAGTGGAGATTCTTAACCTGAGGTCCATAGAACCTTACCTTAAAGGGTCTGGAGATAGATTTCAGGGGGTCCATGAACTTGGATGGGAAAATAAACTATATCTTTATTTTATAAAAACCTCTAACTGAAATTTAGTATTTCTTTCCATTATGAATGTAAGCAACAAACCAGTATCCCAAACAGGGATCCACAACAGACTTCACCAGATTGTTAAAGGAGATCATGCCATAAAGAAACTTAAGAGGTCATGCGGTCCAATCCCCTCATTTTTCAGATGAGCAAACTGTGGCTCACAGGTTAAATGATTTACCCAAGGTAATACAAGTAATAAACCTCACCTAGGTGGCACAACAGATAGAGTGCCAGGCCTGAGTTCAAATATGACCTTACTTACTAGCTATGTGACCCAGAGCAAGTCACAACCCTATTTGCCTCAGTTTCCTTATCTGTCAAATGAGCTTAAGAAACAAATGGCAAACCAGTCCAGTATCTCTGCTAAGAAAACCCCAGATGGCATCTTGAAGAGTGGGACATGACTGAAATAACTGAACAATAACAATAAGAACTGAAACTGGGTCCTCAGCCTCCAGAAACAGGGCTCTTTCCATAATGCCACAGCATGCAGGTCAGCCAACTCACTACTTATGTCACTTTGAGTAAGTCTCTTAACTTCAGTGGGCCTCAGTCTCCCCATCTGTAAAATGAGGGGGTTATACTAGATCAGGGGTGGGGGAATTCGTTCTATGGAGTTTGGGTTCAAAGGGCCACACTTGAGGACCTAGAGGGCCATGTGTAACCTCAAGTCTACAGATTCCCCACCCCTGCTAATGCAGGATGGATCCTGCTGTTCCTTCCTGCTCAAAATCAGATGGGTCCACAAAGGCTAGTCAGGTAGCTGCTGCAATGAAATTGGCATTTGAACAGTTTAATGACAAATGACTCAATTTAATTTAATTTTTTATAGGCTGTTTTAAAATTACCCTCCTTATACCTATGAAAGTCCTTCTGTTGTATTAAAAGTGTATTCATTGGCACGTGGCTTATATAATATCAATTGCATTTTATAAATGCTTTTTGGAAAGGGGAAGATCATTGGTGCAGGCATTTCTTGTCCAAATGTGTTGGCATGCATTAATTAGCTAGCCATGGATTGAGACAGCAATAATAATAACTTAAGTTTTACAGTATTTTTAAGGTTTGCAGAGCACTTTTAGAAGGATATGAACAGGCATTTTTCTGATGAAGAAATCCAAACCATTTGTAGTCATATGAAAAATGCTCTAAATCATTATTGATTAGGGAAATGAAAATTAAAACAACCTCAAGGTATCATTTTACACCTGTCAGACTGGCTAAAATGATTGAAAAGGAAAGAGACAAATGCTGGAAGGAATTGGGACACCAATTCAATGTTGGTAGAATGTGAACTGATCTAACCATTTTGGAGAGCAGTCTGGAATTATGCCCAAAGAGTAGTTAAACTTCTTATTCTCTTTGACTGACAAGACTACTACTAGGTCTCTTTCCAAAAATGATTAGGAAAAAAGGAGAAAAGAACTTATATATTCTAAAATATTTATAGCAGCTGTCTTTGTGGTGGCAAGGAACTGGAAGTTGTGGGGGTACCTGGCAGTTGGGGAACAGCTGAGCAACTTAGGGTGTATGACTGTGATGGAATACTACTATGCTGTAACAAATGATGAACTTAGAAAACCATGGGTAGACTTGCATGAAATAACGAAGAGCAAAAATGAGCTGAACCAAAAGAACGTCGTATACAGTAACAGCAATATTGTTTTAAGAAAAATTGAGCTATTAAATCATTTTGAGTATTATAAATACTCAAACTACAAAGGACTTAGGAAGAAAGATGCTATCTGCATCCAGAGAAAGAGCTGATAAATAGATGTATAGAATGATTTTACACATACATATATATTTATATCTAATGGTAGCTATCTCTAGGGTTGAGTGGGAGAGGGAAGCAAAAAGAAAAGAAAGCTACATGATAACTTTATTATATATGTAAAAGGAATAGCAGTTTGTACCCAATAGATTTGTAGTTTCATGTGCAATCACCTTTTTTTTTCCTATTCCACTATGTTATGGAAATGCTTGTTTTATTTCTTAAGTTCAGAATAAAAATTACTAAAATTTTAAAAAAGAAAAGAAACTTTAAAAAATACATTATCTTATATGATCCTTGCCACCACACTGTCAGATAAGTACTTCAAGTCAGTGTTTTACCTACTCCCATTTCAAAACGAAGGAAACCAGGTCTGAGAGAAGTTAAATTGGTCAGTCTCAAAGGGAGAAAGTGTCAGAGGCAAGATATAAACTGGTCTCTCCACTGAAGTCCGCCATTCTTTCCATATTGCTTGCTTCTATTCACAGAGACTCAGAATTTCTGATACACAACAATTTAAGATGACACCCTCATCTTTCCAGATAAAGCAACAAACCCAGAATGCCACCTTTTAGGTCTGTTAATTCTAGGTGAGCGGGCTTACATAGTGACCCATTTAAAAGTGGTTTCAAATGTCCACTGTTAAGTATCTCTGATGTGCCAACACTCCTGAGTTTCCTAAATCGAGGAATACAGAGGGCAGGCATCTCTCCCGCTGCCTCTCAGTACAATGTGAGTTTCTAAGGTGCACAGATTAAATTCCCTTATTACTGTGCATAAATTAAGAGCAAACAAACACTTTGCTGTGTGAATTCTCCAAAGGGCTGCCTTGCAGAGTAATATAAAGTAAGCTATTGTTTATCTGGATAACCAACCAGTTTGTTTGGAGGTGTGCTTTGCTCCCCAAGATAAGGGGGAAATCTTGATTTACCTGGTTGAAAATATCTTGATCATACTTTCAAATTTAATTAAATAATCTTGTAAGGGCCCCATTGTTTTAACAAGCAAACAAGAAAGGAAGAAAGCATGCAAGCAAGCAAGTTTTCTTCCTTTCTACAGTTGCCTCAGAGAAAGCTGAACTACTTAGCAAGGCATTAGGTGGCAGGGGGTGTGAATGAGTGAGAATACCCTTCTTAAGCACACTTCAGAGTGATTTTACTGCATTAGTATTTGGTGCACGTGTGAGAAATCCTGAGGAGGATTAAATAATTTAGATTAGATGAAAAGGAAATTGAAGAAGCTTCTCTGCTGCCCAAGTATCTGGTAACTTTTATTATTTATAAGAATAAGGAAAAGTGATCCCAGGAAAGAAAATAGCACAAGTAGGTTTTGTCTGTTACCCACTAAATTTAGGTGCAGCCTGAGCAGAAATTATTCCTTTAGGTCATGCACAGGATTTTAACTTAATGGTAAAAAGGTCTCCTATCTGGTCTTTTTTTCTTCATTGTAGTAGGAGGAAAGTAGCTAAGAAATGGAAACAAAACTATGCTAGATGATAAACTTCATGAGGACATATCAAGACTTTGTGTCTCTCCCCATCTGGGGTTTTCTTAGCAAAGATACTGGAGTGGTTTGCCGTTTCCTTCTCCAGCTCACAGGCAAACAGGACTTGTCCAGTGTCACAGAGCTGGTGTCTGAGTCCAGATTTGAACTCAAGAAAAAAGAGTCTTCCTGACTCCAGGTCCATACTCTATTTACTGCACACTTAGTTGCAAAGCAATGTTTTAGTAGTTTGTTTAAATTAACTGAACTATACCAGATTCACCTTTCCACTGTCTAAGACCACATAAAATCAGCTTGCTTTTTTCTTTGGACACCCTTGAATTTCCAATACTTAGACAACTTAGAATTCCCAAAAGAAAATCCTCTTTAGGAAACAGTCTGGCATATTAATCATAAGATCACATATAAATTTAAAATCTAGTTCATTTCACTCATTTTATAGATGATGAATTCAAGGCCCAGCAAGTTAAAATGACTTTCCCAATATCAAAGGATATGAGAGGCAAAATTCGAACTCAGATTCTTTGATTCTAAAGCTAGCACTGTAACATATCGCCTGTCTAAGTGCCGTGACTTTTCACATGTAAGGCTAGGATTCCAATTCTGCCTCTGGCATTCACTAACTGACCACAGAAATCATTTCAGCTCTCTGATATTCCAGATTCTCACTGTAAAAGGGGAATAATAAAACCTGTCTATAGTGTCTGCTTCCCTGGGTTTTTACAGAGCTTCAGTGAGATAATACATGTAAAGAACTCTGCCCATTTTAAAGAAATATGCGCATCTACTCCCACACACATTCTCACATTTGCTCACATACATGCGTATAAGTCTCGCATGTATTATTGCTTTTGCATTATGGAATTGTTTTACATTATTGGATTATCGGATTATTCCAGTAGCCTGTGCAGCAGGGGTTCTCAGCCTCCTTAAAAATCGTAGACTCCTTTTGACAGTCTCTAGGGAAGCCTTTGGACCCCTTTTCAAAACGATATTGAGGTTTAAAAATTTTTTTAATAAACAAGGGAAGGAAATTCTAAATTTTATTTAGAAATTAGAGGAAATAAAAATGTCATTTTTCCCATTCTAAGTTGAAGGATCCTTGGGTATGAACTGCCCTAGGGTTTTTGGTTATACCTCAGAGTGGAGTCATTTAAACAGTTGTTCGGTCATCTTTTAAGTCGTGTCTGCCACTTTATGATACCATCTGGGTTTTTTTTTTCAGCAGAGATACTGAAGTGGTTTGCCATTTCCTTCTCCAGATCATTTTACAGATGAGGAAACTGAGGCAAACACGATTAAGTGACTTGTCTAGGGTCACGCAGCTCATATAAGTATCTGAGGCCAGATTGAATTCAGGAAGACAGATGAGTCTTCCTGACTCCAGGTCCTGCATGCTGTCTACCGTGTCACCCAGCTGCCCTTAAACAAATTGCTTTCCTCCAATACTGTGCAGAAATGATACACAGTTTTGAAGACAGGGAAGAAACAATTATTCTGGGGTAGGTCTTTAGGACTTTGGGAAGCATAAAGTATCAGCTATTATGAAGGCAGGGAGCCTTAGAGGTGAGAAAGAAGGGAGTTCACACGTCTTCATCAACTTTGTGGTTTCTAGGAAAAATTAGCTGTAGGGAGAGTCTGTTACTTAATAAAAAGGAGAATGATAACAGTGACAATAACAATAACCCCCGCTACACTTGGCCCATTCTACATTTACTACAGCTACAAGTTTAGAGTGACTATCAAGGATTTGTAATTATATTCTGCTTTTAGTTGCTGTCATTATTCCCAAAGGAAACACAGATAAAGAATAAATCAAGTCATTTTAAGGTGTTTAAATTTAAAATTTTTAAATTTAAGACATTTAAAATATTCTGAATCTGGGACTGAAGAATTCACTGAAAGGGTAACCATTAGACTGATCCATAGACACATGTTTATTGGTAACATTTAAACGTTTCTCCCAAATAAGATTTATTAATGTCTTTTTGTTTGAACATCAGAATTACTTATGGATATAACTGAACCTCCCACCCGATACTCATTGAATCCTCCCTTGTAGCAAAGAACAACCAACCAATACTGAACATCTGACATTCTGCAGCTGTGGTTCCCACTTCTTTCCTGAGAAAAGGGAGGTGTTTTTCATTGTTTGTTTTTTGGGACCAAGATTGGTCGTTACAATTATTCAGTTTGACTTCCTTTTAATATTCTTTTAACTAATATTATTATAGTCATTGTATGTTTTTTCTTTTGGTTCTGCCCACTTCATCCTGCATCACTTTATACAAGTCTTTTTGTATATTCCTGAATTTCTTTTTTTTTCTCATGAGTTATCACCCTTTTTTTAACATTCATATTAAAAATATATTCACATTAGTTACAATGTAAAGAAGAATTAGAACCAATGGAAAGAACCATGAGAAAGAAGAAATAAAAGAAAAAGAGCAAATAGTATGCTTCTAAATGCATTCAGACTCCAAAGTTCTTTCTTTGGATATGGATAGCATTTTCCATTGGGAATCTTTTGGAGTTGTCTTAGATCCTTGCATTGCTAAGAACTAAGTCTATCAAAGTCAGTCATAGAACAACCTGAATTTCTTACATTCCTTGTTTCTTCCAGTACAAGAATATTCCCTTACATTCATATACCCCAAATTTTCAGCCATTTCCTAATCAACAGACTTTGTTTAGGATTAGTTGCTGCTGCTGCAAAAAATGTCACTATGAGCATTCTGGTGTGTTGGCATTATTACTTGTAAAGAAGGCAAACTAGAAATCAAACTGTTGCGTGGTCAGATGCTGAAAACAGCTGCAGTAGAATTTCGGACTAAGTAAACCTGCTTTGAGGGTCACTGTTCTGATTTAAGCAACCTGAGTCATCATTCTGGAAAAAAAAAGAAGAAAGCTCCTTTACTGGAGCCACCATTCCCTGCAGTGTAGAGCAGCTGTACTACCTACCACTAGAGGTCAGACGATAGCCTCCGAACTAGTACAGAAGCTGGCTCCAGAAAGCTGGACCAGTTCGGTAGAGCAGTGAGGATGGAGGGCATGAAACATGAGGAGGGCAGTGTGCATGCATAATAGAGTACCTGGGAGCCATAGGCAGAGACATCATGGAGCAACTCTTCTTCATAATGGGAAATGCACAGCTGGCCTGTTCTTTATTGTTGTATCTCATCCCACAAAGGGTCATTAACATTCTTTACTAAGAGCAAGCCTCCATGAATCTGAACACAATAAAAAGGAAAATGAGGCAATTATCTGAATAATTCAGCCAAAGAACTACTCTGTACTTCCAGATATATTTGTCTCAATTACCCAGTGAAGGTGGCTTTGGGCATGATTTCAGCATGTAAATGTTCCTGTTCATGGTTTTTCTGTGGTTCTATAGAAACACAAACTGTATATAGCACACCTTTATTACTGGTGCTCAAAACCTTAGTCTTTTAACTCTTTTTTTGGCTTACTTCTGAAATGAAGGCAGACATGGTTTACTTTCAAATGAAAAACATGTTAAAGCAGTGATGACAAGCCCTGATCCTTGATAACCCAAGAGGGTTTCCAGGTTTCATAGACTTTAGACTAGGAGGAGCCCTTAGAAATCAGTGGTTCTCAAAGTGTCGTCTGGAGGTCCTTGGGAGGCCCTGAGATCCTTTCAGGGAGTCCACAAGGTCAAAACAATTTTCATAATGATGCTGTCATTTTAATTTTTAATATGGTAAATATTGATTAACAACACAAACAAAAACTCTTTGGGAGGGTCCTCAATAATTTTTAAGAATGAAAATCATCTAATGTATTCCCCTGTATTTTTTCAGATGACTTTGTGTAACTCTGCCTCACTTATATCCAATTCATTCTGAAGTCAAGACATCACCTTGGTGTTACTGGCTGTCTTTGAAAAGGAAGGACGAACAACATCGACAACACAAGCAGCAATAGGTGAGAACCTAAGACCCAAGAGAAATAGAATGATTTGTTTCAGTCAGTCAGTGAACATTAAGCACCTGCTTTGTTCCTGGTCCTGTTCTGTGTGATGGGAATGCAAAGAAGGGCAAAAGATAGTCCCTGCTCTCCCAGAGCTCATGGCTTAACCAGCTACGTACAAACGAGATAAAGATAGGCTAAAGCAGGGATAATCCACAAAGAGAAGGGACTAGAATTAAGGAGGATTGGGAAAGGCTTTTTGTAGAAGGAGGGATTTTAGCTGGGTCTTGAAGGAAATCAGAAAGTGGTTATGAAGATCAAAAGAATTCCAAGTGTGGGAGACAGCAAGTGAAGACACCTGGAGTTAGTATATGGTTTGTTGTGCAAGAAACAGCAAAGAGATCAGTGTCACTGATCTCTGTGGGGTGGAAGGGGTGGAAATTGGAGAGTTGTATGAGCAATGGAAAATTGAGGGGGGCAGTTAATAAACTGAGGATTTTTTATTTGATGCTGGAGGTAATAGGAATCTACTGGAGTTTATTGAGGTAGGGTATGTATGTGTGACATGATCATACCTGTGCTTTAGAAAGATCAGTTTGACAGCTCAGTTTCGGATGGATTGGAATGGGGGAAGACTTTAGGCAGGGGGACCAATTAAGAGTCTGTTACAGCGGTCAAGGCTTGCAGCAAGGTGGTGGCCATGTCAGAGGAGAGAAAGGGGTCCTCTAGGGAATAAATATCTTGACATTTGAATCAAAGGCCTCTAATTCCAAATCCTCTCACCTCTATGAAGTACTGTGAAATTACCGAAATTTTCTGAAGGTAGAATTAATTTTAATTTCAACAGGGGAAAAAAGACATACAGCAAACACACTTAGAAAGGGATGGGCAACAAATAGGTCTAATTAAGGTTTTGAAAGGCCAGTACATTATGTTGAATAACTTTAATCATTTTGAGATTGTTGTTCCTGCCAGACTTTTCCAGTGAATAATCAGAATCTAACTTCTTAAAAGTAAAAGGGGAAAAATTACCAATCTGTTTGCTTTGGAGATAAGGTAAAAAAGTAGAGGGGAAGGATCAAGTTGTTCAGGGCACTAAAATTACAACAAAAATTAGTTCCACTTTGGTGCTTTAGTTCATGGTTAAAAATAGTTAGAAGATAGTTCTAAAATACTCTTCAAAGTAGTTCAAAAATTGTGCATTGTAGGAATTAATCATAGGTCTGCAGATTGAACTGTTTAGATTTTGAGTCTTTCATACTTGACCTTTTTATCATTCACAATATCCAGGCAAAAGTGTTAAACCTGGATAAATCTCAAGGGATCCTTTGCCTCAAATAAACCTTGATTCTAAAGCATCCTTCAAGACAAAAAAATGAAACTTTGTGGTACTTTATTTTCTGGAGAGTATAATCAGAGGGGATGGAACTGGCCAAAATCAATAAAAAATAAATTGCAAACTAGGACAGTTTTTTTCTATCCATCTACAAAGCTATCAGAGACTTAAAAATATCATCTAATGGAAGAGTTAGATGTATAAAACAGGGGTTTTATTGGCAAAGATATTTAGAGTGGTTTGCCATTTCCAGCTCATTTTACAGGTGAGGAAACTGAGGCAAACAGGATCAAGTGACTTGCCCAGGGTCACATGGCTAGTAAGACCAGATTTGAACTCAAGGAAATGAGTCTTATTGATGTCAACCCTAGCACTCCATCTACTGCACCACTTAGCTGTCCCCAACACCCATTTGTCCAGTGCTAATAGCTATAAACTATCTTCAAGTCTCCCATAAACTGGTATGAGTGGAAACTATTTGTCTTTCTCCATAAAGTATTCTTGGCACCTTCCTAGAATGCCTTCTACCTTCAACTCTCCCTAGCCAGATTCTACTTACTCCAACTTTCTAAGAGCTACTTGTCCTTCCTCTGTGAGGCCTTCCCACCAAGAAAACTCCAACCAACACTGATCTCATTTCCTGACCTCTTAGAGCTAGCTAGCTCAGATACTTACTAGCTGTGTGACCCTGGACAAGTCACTTAACCTTCGTTGCCTCAGTTTCCTCATCTGTTAAGTGAGCTGGAGAAGGAAATGACAAATCACCCCAGTATCTTTGCCAAGAAAATCCCAAATGAGGTCACAAAGAGTTAGAAAAGACTCTATACACGCTCTCTCTTTCTTCAATTTGAGTATTGTTTTATGTGAATTTACATGATTTTAGTCCTTGACAGCAGAGGCTGTGTCATATTTTTTTAATTCATCACAGTAACTAACAATGTGGTCAGATAGATGCTCAGAAAATATATAGGATTGGTTGTTGTCCTTCATTCTCAAAGAGAACCAAAATGACATTATCATGATAAACTCAAGTTTCAGTGTGTCCAGCTGTGGCTGATCAGACCAACTTGAGCTCGGAGTGTTCTACCACAGACAGACTGGGCACTTTTGTCCATGTGAACATTTGGGGTGGATGCTCCAAATTTGCGCATCCTACACTTACTTTGTGCTGTCTCAATTCTACTTTGCTCATAGAGCCGACCACCTTTTCTGATGGGGACATGCCATGCTGAGCAGTCCTGTGCCAGTGTTTCCCATGTCACAAATCAAATCCAAAGTTTTTGAGAGAGACCTTGAGAATGTCTTTGTATCACTTCTTCTGACCACTATGTGATTGCCTGCCCCTTCTGAGTTCTCCATAAAATAGACTTTTTGACAAGCATATATTTTGCATTTGAACCATGTGGCCAGCCCAGCGGAGTTGCATTCTCTGAAGCATAGTTTGAATGCTTGGCAGTTTAGTTCGAATCAGGACCTCAGTGTCTGGTACCTTATCCTGCCAGGTGATCTTCAGAATCTTTGTAAGACAGTTCAAATGGAAGCGATTCAGTTTTCTGGCATGGCACTGGTAGACTGCCCATGTTTCACAGGCACATAACAGTGAGGTCCGCACAACAGCTCTGTAGACCTTCAGTTTGGTATTCAGTCTAATACCTCTTCTCTCCCATACTTTTCTTTGGAGCTTCTCAAACACTGAACCAGCTTTGACAATGTATGCTTCAACCTCTACTATAGTGACTTTCTCTTAAACTTACCCCCATGTTGAACCATTCCTCATGACACAGAAGAATATTTAAGGAAAACCAATGGTTTCCAACAAAACTGGTCTGATGGAATTTAGCATATTCCACAGCCCTAGTCCCCCAGTCCCCAAACTCTGTACAGAAAGCAGGGACATATGTTTAATTGTCTTTAATTGAATTTAAATGCATTTAAATTGTATTTGAAAGATTGTTATGTAGAAGAGAGATCTGACATTTTGTTCTTGGCCCCAAAGAGCAATGACTATAGGTTTCCAAGAGCAAATTTAGGCCTGGTATAAAGAAAAACAACTTCCCAACTACAGCTAACCAAAAGTGTGAAGGGCTGTCTCAGACCTCACAAGAGGTCTTCAAGTTAAGGATGGATGAACATCTTACAGGGATGCTGGAGGAAGGCATTCTCTGTCAGGTAAAAGTTTTACTTCATAGCTCTGGGGGACTCTTCCAACTCTGTAATTCTGCTGTCACCCTTCCACTCTTAAAGGAATTGGCCTGGTCATTTTTTTAATTTTACTTTAAAATTTTATTTTCTCTGTTTTCTCTCTTCCCTTGCCCGTTTACTATGATGATTATTTTAAGCTGGGTGCTAGAGGGTGGATTGGAAGTTCAGAAAGTGGGTAAGAGGAAAGAATTTTTTTTTAATTGTCCTGCTTTGTGTGCGTGTGTGCGTGTGTGTGTGTGTGTGTGTGTGTGTGTGTGTGTACATACTAGTGATCTGAGAGCCTACCCTCATGGGGGAACAAAGATTCTTCTTCAGTCTTAGACGAAAAAGAATATAGGGCCAAATAGGGAGGAGAGAAAGAAGGAGGGTTTCTGAATTGCCGGTCTCTTTCTCAGTTACAGAGTGGAAGGCAACTGTTTTGTTTGTTCTGTACTGTCTCCTGACTTTGTCAGTGATCCTTACTTCACACTAGATACATGTAAATTGGAAAAGCAGATAAGCAAATTGTTGGATGTGGTTGTTGAATAACCTGAATGTGTGTTATGTACTGAATAAGGCTGGGCTTGATAGCTGGGTCTGGGGTTACTGATGAAAGCTGATTAGGTACCCTCTAACCTGCGCTTCCAGAGGCTAATTCTGGGGATCCTACTCATGTATTCATGTATATATCCCTTCTGGTTTTTTTTTTTTTTTTTTGAGACTTTTCCCCTATTGGCAGTACAAAACCTGGAGAATTCATCTAACTGGGATAATCCTGGCTATATCTAAACTGCTTCTTCCAAGGTAGAGCTAGACTGGAATTGGTGCCATAGGCTTGGATCTAAACTCCCAGGACAGTCCCAGGACGTATTATAGAGTCAAAACCAGCCCAAAATTTTATCCCTGAGTTCATTTTACCCTTGATTCTTCACTTTTTCTCCTTCATATTTCTAAATAATTTAAATAGATTGTTTTCACTTCAACATGTTCACAGATCCATTCATGGCAACTGAAATAATTCTTAACTCTTGGAAAATGTAAAACAGTGAATGTTTGGTTTTTCCGTAGAGCTCTGTAGGCTCACAAAGAAACTGGCCAGTTCCTTTCTCTTTCTGGATCTTTTCTTGCATAAGAATGGACAAGGTATTATGAAAGGGAACTGGTCTAGGAGTCAAGTGAAGTAGGTTCTCATCCTGGCATTGTCACTAATCCCAGTTGTGTGACTTTGAGCAAATTTCTTCTCTCTCTGCCTCAATTTATTTATCTATAGAATTAGGGGGTTGAAGGTTTTTTTTTTAACCTTCTAAAATTAAAGGACTTTCTGATTTTATGCCTACTCATTCCACAGCATAAAATTCAAAGTATCTATTGTCCAGCAACTCTAACCCCAGGTAGTTATTTTGAAGGTTGGAACCCTGATCAAAAAGGGCTGGGGAAATCAGATAAAGACAAAATGACAACACAACTTATCATTACTACAGAAAAAAACAAACAATTCCAGTAGCATTTACTAAGTTCCTACTATGCATAGAGTACCTAGACCAATTGTTTATCCTAATAATGACTTGGTAGTGACATTTTCATACAATATATGAAGGGCTGTCAGCCTATGTGAATCCTCCTTTCTGAGCTCTACAGTTAGATTAGGCCATTGTCAAGATGCAGTATTTAGGAAGTGGTATTAAAAAATGTTTTTCTAATTCTAGGCTCCTTCTGTGGCCTCACCCAACTAGATATCCTTTGGGGAAACATAAACAGTGCCTATTTGTGTTCAAATGCTAACATTTATATTTCCAAACCATCTTCAAGGACTTGTCAGCCAGCTAAAGTAAGAGAGGACCCTGGAGATCCAAGGTTATAATTTTTTAATCATTCCAGAGCCCAGAAAGCCCTCCCACAGGACCATGACTGTTGCCTTTTACAAAACGTTGGAATATACTTTGGTTGCAGTATGGTATTGATGCAGGGTGGGAGGGAGTTCACAAATAAACTCAGATATGTTGAATTGCATGAAACTGATATTTGAATACTACATGGGTTAAACTACATGTGAATATTGTGGAATCACAGTTTTGTTGGACTGCAGTTAGGCATGTTAAATAGCAGCCAAGAAAACTGGCACTATCTTCATCTGTTTTGGGAGGCATGATGTTCAGGACCAGGGAGGCAGTGGTCCCTCTGTATTGTGCCCTGAGTTTACTGTAGAGATCACTTCTAGAGTATTGGGTTCCATTCTGAGTACTGCATCTATAGACTGGAAATCAACCAGAAGGGGGCAATCAGAATGCTGCAGTGCCTCAAGGTATTTTCTTTTGCCTTTCATTTCTCTCCAGACTATACTGCTGACTCATCTCCACAAGAACTTTCTCTGACATGCCACAGAAAGCTTTTTACTCCAGATGCTCATTCCACCCTTGGACTATCTCTCATATTGGAAATACCCTTCTTCCCTGTGGCCTTTCCCTAGGATTGGCTAATTCCTTCCAATATCTTCATTTTAAGGAGGAGGCCCAGGCCAACCACATCCTTATTTCTCTCCTGGTTGCATTACTGACTCTCCTCAGGACTTTACTATGCCCTCACCCCCTTATCAGATCCCTTTTATATGTTATTTTCCCCCATTAGAATGTAAGCTCTATAAAGGAAGGGACTATCTTTTTTGTTTATGTAAATAAACATTTGTTTTAAATAAACATTTATTAGATGCCTACTGCGCCAGGCACTTTGCTAAGTTCTGGGGATACAAAAAGATTCAAAAAGACTGTCCCTAACCTTGAGAAGCTTATACTCTAAAGGGAGAGACAACATGCAAATGAACACACACACACACACACACACACACACACACACACACACATCAAGATGACTGATGGTTCCAGTAGCACCAGTAGTTACAGCAGTTGTAGAAAATTAAGATACAAAGCTTAACAGGAGAGAAGAACCAGAGAAGTAATAAGGAAGCTATAGATTACAACAGATTTGTGAGCTTACACAGTGGTGGCAGGGCCTGTTGTTCATCTTTTTTCAGAAAGGACCAGTGTCTTGAGTAATTTGGATTTAAGTGAGGCAGAGTTGCACAAAAGTATTAACCTCACTCTCTTCCACAGTCATCGAAGTCCAGTGGCAGGACAAAAATCAAGGTGGCTAGGCCTACCTGCTACAAGAAGACATGTTACTATTTGTGTAAAATCATCAGGACTATATTTGCGAATAATTGTATAGCAGGTTATTTTAGTTTCTTTTCTTTTTTCAATTTAGGATTTGATTTTTTCCTCAATTACATGAAAGAACAGTTTTAACATTCTTTTCCCAGATTTTGAGTTCCAGATTCTCTCCTTTCCCCTCCTCACATCATTGAGAAGGCAAGCAATTTGACATTGGTTATACATATGCAGTCATGCAAAACACATTTCCATGTAAGTCATGCTGTAAAAGAAAAGACAAAAAAAAAAAAAAGAAACCACAAGAAAATAAAGAAAGAAAAGAAAAAGTGTCCCCGATCTGCATTCAAGCTCCACCACTTCTTTCTCTGGAAATGGGCAGCATCTTTCACCATGAGTCCTTCAGAATTGTCTTGGATCATTGTATTGCAGAGAATAGCTAAGTTATTCACAGTTTATCATCATACAGTGTTGTTACTGTGTACATTGTGCTCCTGGTTCTGCTGTTTTCACTTTGCATTAGTTCACGTAAGTCTTTCCAGATTTCTGAGAGCATTCTGCTCATTAGCACAATAGCATTTCATCACAATTGTATACAACTACTTGTTCAGGAATTCCGCATTTGATGGAAATCCACTCAGTTTCCATAGCTTCTTTTCTATGGAAAGCATAAAGTATTTTTTTTAAAAAAAAAGGATTTTAATGTAGATTTTTTTTGTATCTATGCTCTTCATTTTCATTGTAATAATAATCTGATGTTGACACTGATTAAATGTATTTTTTTGAGAGAGAGAGACAGAGATAGACAGACAGACAGTAGGGTTCCTCATGGGAGAATTTCTAACAAAAGTTGGATGACCACTTCTCAGGTATGTTGTAAACAGAATTTTTAGATAGGTATGGGTTGAATTAGATCTGGCCTTCAGTCTCTTCCAACTCTGAAATGCTCTCATTCCATTAAGATTTTCTTTGGGAAGACCTGGAGAAGAGTGTGGGGGGAGAGAGTTCCTTTATGTGGTCTGAAAGAAAAATATAAAAATTTTCTTCTTTATACTTCTTCATAAAGTTGGAAGGGAACTCAGTAGTCAATTAGTCCAGCCCATATTCAAGATACAGTGTCCACTGTCAACACTCTTTTTTTCCCCTCCAAATTTGTTTTCAGTTTTCAGCAATCACTTCGATAAGTTTTAAATTTTCTCTCCCTCCTTCCCCAAGCCTGCATGCAGTGTTACATGGGCTCTACACATGCATTCTTATTAAGCACATTTTCACATTAGTCATATTGTATAGAAGAATTAAAACGAATGGGAGAAAGCATAAGTAAAACTAAACAAAACCAAACATAACAAAAGAGAAAATAGTCTGCTTCATTCTGAGTTACGATTCCATAGTTCTTTCTCTGGATGTGGATGGCATTTTGCATCATGAGTCCTTTGGAAATGTTTTAGGTCCTTGTGTTTCTTGTGAAGTCCTCGAATACTGTGGCTATTACTGTGTATAATGCCCTCCTGGTTCTGCTCACTTCACTCAGCATCAGTTCGTATAGGTCTGTTCAGGTATTTCCAAAGTCCTCCTGTTCATCATTTCTTATAGCACAATAGTATTCCATTACATTCATATGCCACAATTTGTTCAGCTATTCCTCAATTGATGGGCATCTTCTCAACTTCCACTTCTTGGCCACCACAAAGAGAGGTGCTATCAATGTTTTTGTACACGCATGGGATCCTTTTCCCATTTTTACAATCTCTTTGGGATATAGTCCTAGAAGTGATATTGCTGGGTCAAAGAGTATGCATATTTTTATAGCCCTTTGGGCATAATTCCAAATTGCTCTCCAGAATGGTTGGATCAGCTCACAGTTCCACCAACAATGAATTAGTGTTCCCACTTTCCCATATCTTCTCCAACCTTTATCACACTGCTGACACTTGATAAATGTTGTCCACTCTTTGATTGAAGTGAAGACCTCTGATGGTAGAAACTCACTACTACCCCTCTGCACTCTTGGATAGGTGTACTTGTTACTTTTTTCTCTACAATAAAAGTAAATTCACCTTTTTGCCTGTTTCCACTCATTGATCAAACAGAATACATTGAATCCCTACTTTTCATGACAGGTACTTAAAGAAAGCCATACTGTGCTGCTCGCTGCATGCCCTCCTCCCCCAGTCTTCTCTTCTCCAAGTTAAATGCCTCCTTTCCTTTAATTTGTGCTTCCTTCTCAAAATAATCTTAGAGCATTCAGATCATGTCACTTTTCTCATCCCCCTGTTCAGGAAACTCCAGTATTTTCTTGTTACCATTTTGATAAAATGGACTCCTTTGTTTGGCATTTAAAAGCATTGCACAATCTGGTTCCAGTCTACTTTTCTAGACTTTTTTTTTTTTCATGTTAATTCCCCAAACACACTCTGGTCTAAGCAAACTGACTTTCTTGTCCTTTTTTATACATGACCTCCATCTCCCACTTCTGTGCCTTTGTCCAGACTGTTTGCTGTGCCTGTAATGATCTCCTTTTTCACCTCTGCTTCTTGAAATCCCCAGCTCCCTTAGGCGCCTATACAAATGACTGTCCTGGTCCCCCAGCTGTTAGTGATCTCCTTCACACCATTACTTTGTATTTACTTTGTATCTCCGTATCTTGCCACCTCCAAGAATTTACCTCCTTTAGGGTAGGGACTATTTCTTTTTCTCATGCTACTCAGTGTAGGCATTTAATGCTTTTTGGATTGAATTATTACTTTGTGATAATTTTTAACCTCAGGACTGGGAAGGGCCCTTATAGACTCTCTAGTCCCATTGTCCCTGTTTTATAGATACTCAGAGAAGGGAAGTAACTTGTTCATGGGTACACAACTAATTATTAGCAGATCTGGGTCCAGAACATAGGCTTCTAACACATAGGTTAGCGCATTTTCTACGATACCACTACATACATACAATATATATATATATAATGATTATATGTACGTATATATAAAGTTATATATAATTAAATTGTATTGTATACATGATGATAAATATGTATTATGTAAACTATGCATTAATCTTATTATATAATTCCATCAGCAGATTATAAATGTAATATATCATTTTGATTATAAATGTAATAATATACTGTAAATATTACTATATTGTTTTATTATATATAATTAGATATTAATGTATACTACATGTCTATCCATATATACCTATATAAACATGTACACACATATACGCACATACATACATACATATGAAAAAGCACTAAACCATGTGTTAGGAGCCTGTGTGCTGGTCCCATATCTGCTAGTAATTAATTGTGCACCCATGAGCAAGCTACTTCCCCTGAGTATCTGTAAAAATGATGGGGTGCTTGGGTGCCTGTACTTAGACTCCAATTCTAAGATCATGTTTCTCTGTAAAAATCACATTTCTTCCTAGCCTGTCCCTGGCAGTTTCTCCCTAGCCTGAGGACAGCCTTCCCTAGCAAAACCTTTATCTGTCTTCCTGATGCAATAGCCAACTGCACCTGTAGAATTTATGAGTTTGAACCAGCTGTGTACTGGCTGAACTGGCTGTGCACTGACTCATAAAGATATTTCCTACTCACTGAGCAGTCAAATGTGTCTTAGGCTTAGACACACGTATACTCCCTTACATTTATCTTGTCTAACAAGACGTTGATGGGGGCGGCCTGGGTGTTTCTCAGTCAGCCCTGACTGTTAGTTAATTTAGTAATGTTTTCAGGCCTCAAACCATACTTCCCTGAAGCTCCCACTTGGGCTATATCCCCATGAACTCTGGGTAAAATACCTGTACAGTAGATATTAAAAGTGCATGTTCCTTTAGGAACTAACTACTCCTTAACCATTCCCTATCCCACCCTGAATCACCTAGTTAGCCTATTTGGCACATGTTTTAATATAGAATATCCTACATAAACTCTACCTATACCCCATTCAAACACAGGTTCTGTAAGAACTATTGCCCTCTGAAAAGTATAGCAATAAATCTTTACTGCCTTGACCTCCAGAATGCTTAAGTCTGTAAATTCATTCTGGTTGGCCCACCCAGGATTCTCCAGTCTTGGGGTTCCTGTATTTTTCCTGACCCTCATCAAAATGAGGGCACTGGGACTAAAGAATCTATTCTAAGGTCCTCTTCCAGGGGAATTATCACAATTCGTGTGTGTGTGTGTGTGTGTGTGTGTGTGTGTGTGTGTGTGTGTGTGTACTGACTGCCCTATTCAGACTACATGTGAAGGGTTATATTCTGTTCTGGGGATCGCATTTTGGGAAGAACATCAAAAAGCAAGAGAGTATTCAGAAAAGAGCAGCAGAATGGAGTCTATGCCTTATGGGGATCAGTTGAATGGGCTTGACATCTTCAGTGTGGAGAAGCCAAGGTTCATAGGGACACAGTGGCCATCTTCAAGTATCTGAAGGCCCCTCATGTAGATCACATTAGATGTGGTGTGCTTGGCCTCAGAGGACAATATTAGGAGCAGTGGGCAGAAGTGGCAAACAGCACATTTAGGTTTGATATAAAGAAAAACTTCCTATGAGCCGTCCAAAATGGAATGCACTGCCTCAGTGAGAGAATGAATGAGTTCCTTTTCAGTGGAGGTCTTTAGGCAGAGACTGGATGACTACTTGTTGAAAAGGTGATTCTTTTGGGGTATATAGATTGGACTAATTGGCTGCTGAGGTCCCCTTCCAACTTCTGAAATTCTGTGCTTCTGTAAACAGACACCTTATATCACCAAGTTATAGAGTCTAGCTTAATAGAGGACTAGTTTCTTTTCTACATTTCTTCTTTCTTTTTCCAGGAGAGCTTAACTATTTCTTTCAGTTCCTCTGATCCTTAAGGAAACAGCAATTTCAATATGGCCATCCACCCACAATTCCCAGCATTCTGATTTAAATTCTTTTTATGAGAATCCTTTACCCTTCCAACAATATTCCACGCTAACTATTCTTGGTTGGTGTCCTTGGTTCCAAGGCTAAGAAATGTCCCTTCTAGCCTTATGGCGTAAGGAACATCCCTGAGCTACTCTTTCCAGATCCGGTTCCATTTTAGGTTTCTTGTCTTATCTATTTTTGAGAGTATTGATTTTGCTAATAGATTTTTCTTATCAGAAATGGGAGCATAAGATTTAAAACTGGAGGGGACCATAAAGAGCAGCGTCCAGCTTCCACCCCCATTTTACAGATGAGGACACTGAGGCCTGGAAAAGTTAAGCAACACACCACTGTCATAAAAAGGAAGCAGCAAAGCTAGGATTTATGCCTTGTTCTTCTGACTCCAAATTCAGTATTGTTTGCATTCTACCATGCCACTCTCTTTTTTAATTCATACTTTCTCCCCTCCCAGCATTATTATTTTTCACAGTTCTCTTCATCCCTTTCTTCCAACGGTTGGAAGTATCATTAGTTTGTCCCTTTATTCTATCTCAAATTAGTTTGTCTGTAATTCATTCAAAATTAATATTTATAACTATCCTAATTCATTCTATTTATACATGCAAGGTAACCCTTGTTTTATGCCTATTATTGTTTTGAATGGTGTGGGAGAGAGCACTTGGGCAAACGTCAGCTAGAAGGTTTGTTATAGGTGTCGGGGTTTTTTTAATTATTATTTTCAGTGTCCTCTTTCTTGATGCTGTTGAGTGTTAGGTTGTCAATGTCTGCTGGTCAAGGTTATTTTTGCATTCCCCCAGGCATATTGGAATGCCTGGCACATAGAAGGCAATTAAATAAATGCTCAATTAACTGACTGAGTGTAAGGGAGGCAGACTTTGTGGCCTCATGGATGTTTGTCCTAGTTAATTTCTATGCTCTGGTTTTTTAGCTTTTTTAATTTATTGATATCTTTGTTTTACATCACATAAATCCCCATGTCTATAAAGACGGAATGGAGTACATTCTTAGACCTCCTCTTTGGAACCACACTTGGTCATTATAATCTCATAGTATTTAATTTTGATTGTTTTGTTGTGGTTTCTTTTATGTGGTTATGAACTCATTCTGGAATATTTTTGTCTGGATTTCTTCTTTGTTCCAATCACTTCCTGGTACTATATTTAACATCATGTATGTAGTATTACATGTAGTTTTATGTGTATTGTGCTTCTGGTTTTGTTTACTTCCCTTTGCATCAACTCACGGATATCTTTCCATGTTTCTCTCCATTTCATTCATTCACTTCAACTTATTTAGACATTTCCCAATTGAGGGGCATCTGCTTTGTTTTCAGTTCTTTCCTACTACAAAAAATGCTGCTGTAAATGTTTTGTTGTATGCGAAACTTTTTAAAAAATCATTGACTTTCTTGGGGCACCTGCCTAGCACAGAATTAAAGAGCATGGACATTTAATTCACTTTGGACCATTTCAAATCTCCAGCAACATCATATTAATGTTCTACACTGGTTTCTAATAATTGAACAGAATTATTCTTCCCAGATTATAGGCCAACCCCATGCAGGATTTTTGTTTGGAATAATGGTCATTTCTTACGTCCATATTGCCTCAAGTGTTTTCAACCCCATCTTTGTATACTGGAAGTGTTGTTTAGACATTTTCAGTTGTGTCTGACACTTTGTGACCTCATTTGGGGTTTTCTTGGCAAAAATACTGGATTGGTTTGCAATTTCCATCTCCAGCTCATTTTACAGATGAGGAAATTGAGGCAAACAGGGTTAAGTGACATGCCCAGGGTCATGCAGCTAGTGCATGTCTGAGCCAGATCTGAACTCAGAAAGATGAATCTTATGACTGCAAGCCTGGCACTCTGTCCACTGCACCACCATCCAGCTGGTCATTCTGGAAGTAGCACAGTGCTAACATCATCTTCAAGTAGGAAAGATATATGCATATTTGCAAGTTTTATATTGAGAAGCCAGATAAGAATTCCAATCTTATCCAGTCACTGCAATACCATACTTGAACTACTAAAATATCGCAATTGAAATTCTAACTCAGAATTGAATTCATTTAATAAAAAAAAAAAGAAAACCACTGATAACTATTTTTCCCCCACTGTTCTCTTTCTGAGCAAGAACAGACCTGATTATTCCAGTAGAATACAGGGCAAGAACTGTTTCATTTCTGTGCTTACATCCCTGCTGCTTGTCATGAGGCCTTGTACACAGTAGGCACTTAATACATATTTGTTGAATGGAATGGAATTTATTCCTTTATTCAACCAATGTTTATTAGGTGTTAGACAAAAATGACATGGTTTTTGCCCTCAAGGAACTTACCTTCATCTGGGAGTAAGAATGCTACGTATTTGTGGTTACATATAATATAAGGGAATGATTAGAGTAAAGAAAAGATCCAGATAAAATGTGGTAGCAAAATTTGAGGGGGAAGAAAAAATTTTCAGCTTCGGGGGAGTGAGAGAAATGTACGCTGAGGAGGTAGCACCTGACCTGAGCCTTGTAGAAAGGTAGAAATGAAGCCATGTATACCAGTCAAGTCAGATCAACAAGGATTTATTAAGAACCTGCTACGAGCAAAAAAGAAAAGTGATTCCTGTCCCCAAGAAGCTTATAGTCTAACAGGGGAAGGTGACACATAAAATGAAGCTGAAAAGTGTGTGGAGTATGAGTGTGTGTGGGGGGTGATATAGTAGAAAAAATAAAGTACAGAGAGTAAAGAGTGGAGTCCAGAGAGGAATGAAGGAATGAATTTTGCTTCCCTGGTACTTTCCTTAAAATGGAGGTTTTGGGAGAAGGTGACCAGTCAGGAAGGGGCTGCAAGAGTGGAGGGTGGGTTGGAGAGGGGAAAGGGGAGAGGGTAGAGAGAGAGAGGGAGAGACTGGAGGTGGGGACATCAGTTAAGAAACTCTACACTCCCAAGTTAGAGCTGTTATTGTTTGTGGCCATATGTTGGAAAGATGGGAATCAAATTGAAAGATGCCATGAAGGTAGGAACTAGCAACTGATTGAATATGGTAAGTGAGGAAGAGACAATAGTCAAGTGTGACTCTGATATTAGGAACCTGAATACTTGGTAGAATAGTAACGATATCAATAAAACTAAGGCAGTTTGGAGAGCAGGGTAATTATTGGACAGAATAACTTCAGATATGGACATACTGAGTGTTAACTTCCATTGTGATAGGCAGGCAAAAATGAGAGAGAGATCTAAGGTATTTCTTTCCCATAGATGATTCTGGTCAATCTATTTGATAGACCTCACCCTTTTGGATGATGTTTTAGTAAACATTATCAACCTGATTGTTTTACAATAGACTTAGAGTATGACGTAGTAAAAGAGCACTGACTGTGGAGTCAGAGGGTCTGGGTTTGTATTCTGGCTGTGTTCCTTACTCTGTGGCCCTGGTTTGAGTCACGTCACCTTTCTGGGCCTCCCTTCCTTCAGTTGTAAAATAAGGAGATTGGATGAAATGATTTCTTAAGTTCTTTCTAACTTTAAGTTCTGTGTTTCTGTGGATTTAGCGTTCCTGCTCAGTGCCTAGGGTCACAGCAGCGTTCTTCTGACTTCTTTTGTCATGGGGGAACAGAATTTTCCCATCTTTGTAAACCTAGAGAGGGCTTCTCTACAGAGCTTTATATCACTTCTGATGGGTTGGGAAATTAGGTTGACTAATTGTGTGTGTGTGTGTGTGTGTGTAAGAGAGGAGAGAGTATAACTGTATAAATATGCTACTTTTTCTTTTTCTCCCGTTGACACATGTAGGGTGCTATGGGATGGACGAGGAGGAAGAGAATAAGTATGTGTCCCAGCTCAAGGAAGTCTACAGCAGTTGTGATACAACTGGCACAGGCTATCTGGGCAAAGAGGACCTGACGGAGCTGTGCCGGAAGCTTCATCTGGAAAGACAGCTGCCTCTTCTTTTGCGGACACTTCTTGGAAATGACCACTTTGCCAGGGTTTGCATTTAATCTAATATTATTATTTTAAAAGTAATTTGCTAAACAATGATCATGTATGGTTGTAGATTAGGTCTTATGTGAGAAGGGTCATGGGGACACACACTTAATTCTAGCCACTTTATGGTTTACAAATGATCTCCCCTTCAGCATCTTCTTTGGTCCTCAAGAGTTTGTGAAAGTGGTCTTGAAAATATTATTAGTCTCATTTTATAGTGGAGGAAATGGATTCAGGGAAGTGAAGGCACAGGAAAGGGCAGTATTGGGGTTCAAACCCGAGGCTCTCTGATTCCAAACCTAGTACTTCTTTACTCCTGAAATTTCTGTTTGACGCTCATAATGGAAGACAAAATTGATAAAAGTACACAGATGGACAGTAAATCAGTACAAGAGAATACAATATCAGCTTGGTCAACATTTATTAAGTGTCTGCTATATGTCAGGCACTGTGCTAAGTCCTGGGGATACAAAGAAAGGCAAAATCTCATGGGGCTGACAGTCTTATGTGGGGGGAGATAATGTGCAAGCAGGAGAAGCTGATCAATAGCGAGAGGATGAGAAGGATAAGAAGCTGAAAAAAGGCTATTAGATTTGAATTAAGAGATCACTGTTAACTTTGGAGAATAAAGAAAGAGAGTAGGGTCATGTCAACCCAGAGAGGAGATAATTTCCAGGAGACCAGTTTGATTAACAGTTCTATTTAGGTAGTTTGATGTGTATAGCACTAAATCCCTAAATTAATTTAGGTAAAAGTGTGATTTTTATTGTGTTGGTGGGGCCCAACAGGAATAAAAAAATAATTTCTAGATGTTTAAGGCCTCTTTTATTTCTAAATCTCTCTTCACTACAGGTCAGGTTAAGACTGAGTCCCCTCTAGATAGGATGCTTACTAATCAAACTGTAGAACTATCATTGTTCATCCTTCATACTTGAAGAGGACCAATGACATTATGATGTTGAAGTCAAGAATGGTGTATTCAGCTGTGGCTAATCAGTCGAATATGAGCTCAGAGTGCTCTGCCATGGGTCAGGCACAAATTGAACATTTAGGTTGGAGATGTGTCTAGATTAGGTCATCTCCCATTTCCTTTGTACTACTGCAGTTCTGTTTTACTCATAGAACACAGCACCTTCTCTGATGCGGGCATGCCATGCTGGGTGGTCCTGTGCCAGTGTCTCCCATGTCTCATATCAGTACCAAAGTTCTTCAGAGAGACCTGGAGAGTGTCCTTGTATTGCTTCATCTGATCTCCACGTGAGCTCTTGTCTCAAACGAGTCTGCCGTAAAATATCTTTTTGGTAAAAGTACGTTTGGCATTTGGGCTACATGGCCTGTCCATCGCCCACTGGAGTTGTGCTCTCTGCAGCAGAGTTTGAACGCTTGGCAGTTCAGCTCAAGAGAGGACCTCAGTGTCCACTATCTTGTCTTACCAGATGATCTTCAGAATCTTCTTAAGACAATTCAAATACTATCATTATATTGACTAAGTTCCATCTCACTTTTTTAAAAAAAAAGTCTTTTGTTATTTGTGATCTCAGTTTTTAAAACATTATAATAGATTTTTCTTTCTTCCATGGATTGCAATAAAGCATTGAATTCCTGTTTTTACACTCTTTTATCTTAATGTATAAAACACAAGCTGCTTTTCATTGGTTCATTTTAATGTTGAATATGTTGCTATTTGTTACAACAAGACATTCAATAACATTAAGATAATAACTTTTTTTAAAGAGGCTAGAGAACATAATCAAAATACAGATGTCTCAGCAGCAGACTAGAAGACTCCTTGAACAGCTGGGATCTAAAAGCCCTAAGCCAGAGATATAGATTCTCTTTGTGTTTTGATCATTTTCATTGACCACACTGCAAATTATCAGGCAAAATCCTTTTTGGGCAGAGATTTAAATCAAGGTTATCACACACATTTCAAATAAAGGTGAAGAATATGTGCTTTTTAGGGTGAGAAGGTAGAGAGGGTGTAAATAAATACTGAGGCACCTGGGGGAGGGGAGTGGATTAGCATTCTGGACTTGGAGTCAGAAGATCTTGAGAATTACTTTTGGAAAAGTGTCAAGGCATAGGGATAGAGTAGAGTGGGTTACAGCATCAGGGAAAAGAGTATGATTCTGTATAACACCCATGAACAAATGCTATACCAATAAAGTGGTCAGAGAAAGACAACCAAACTGCCCAGACAATTCTTGGGCCATCTGCTAGCAAAACAGAGGAAAGAAAGTGTTCTACTATGGAATCAGAATGCAAAATGAAGCAGACTATTTTCTTTTCTTACGTTTTGTTTTTTTCTCGTGGTTTATCTCATTCGTTTTACTTCTTCTATGTAACATGATTAATGTGAAAATGTGTTTAATAAGAATGTATGTGTAGAGCCCATAGAAGATTGCAGACCATCTTGAGGAGGGAGGGAGAGGGAGGGGGAGAAAATTTAAGACCTATGAAATTGATTGTTGAAAACTGAAAATGTTAATTAAATTTTTTTAAAAAGTGCTCTAGGCTAAGCTTTAAAGTATCAGCTGTATGACCTTGGGCATGTCTCTTCTTTCCCTCCCTCACCACAACTGTCAAGAATTGTCTCCCTCATCTATGTAATAGGTGATCGAAGCAGATGGTCCTTTCCAGCTCTCACCTTTTGTGTGTCTGTATTTCTATCTCGAGAACACATTGCCTTGTAGATTCTAGAATCCTCCCACTACATACAGCTGGACAGAGCAGTTACATAATACCAATTACATATCCACATGCACTGTGGGAACAAATGATAACGATCTTTAGGAAGTACCTTCTGTTCAATCTGGAAGCTCTGAGCTCTGGCGATTGTTTATAGGTCAGATACACGACTTCACAGCAGAGGGTTATGTAATTCCTTGGTGGAATGAGGACCATATGGAGATAATTGAATTAAAGCTGTATCATCATTCCTCAAATTACAATTAAATTCATTCAACATTTATTAAGCGTGCAAGACACTGAACTAAGTGATATGGGAAATACAAAGATAAATCAGTCAATCCCTATCACCAGCAAACTTAGAGCTTAACAGGAAGCATGAGGTATCTGCAAATGTACATAATTCAGAGCATGAAAACATGAGAGGCACCATGGAAGCAAAGATATTTACTGAGTGCTGGTTAAAGAATACTAGGAACTAAGAGGTATATGCTGGGATCCTAAGTCAGGATCCCAAAAAAGATCTCTACAAGTTAAAACATTGGGCTGAATGTTATAAGATTAAATAGAACCAACATAAAGTACTGTAAAATGGATTAAAAATGTCAACCTTACAAGAACACTGTGATGTCAGCTAAAATAACAATTCAAACCTGAGGTTACACCAAGAGATATAGTGTCTAGAAGATGGGTGATTATTTTCTCACTGTATTTTTTCCTGGTTAGATCACTTCTGAAGCATTGCATTCAGTTCTGAACATTAGGAAAGACATTGATAAGTGAGAAGGAGCCCAGAAGACAGCCAGGATGATTAAAGGCCTTGAGTCCATGTCAGCTGAAAATCAGTTGTTAGATTAGTGAAGACTCAAAGGAAGGTGATAGCTCTCATCAAGTATTCGAAGGTATATCATATGGAAGAAAGATGAAATTTATTTGGTTTGTCTTGAGAAGTCAGAACCTTGTAGGAGTTATCATAGATTGAAGTTGTAAAGAGGCAGATTTCAATTCAGCATAAGGAAAAACGTCCTAACAATGTTTTGTTCTTGTTCAGTTTTGTCTAACTCTTCATGACCTCATTTGGAGCTTTTTTTGGCAAAGGTACTGAAATGGTTTCCCACTTCCTTCTTGAGCAGCCAGGTGGTGCAGTGGGTGGATAGAGCACCAGTATAGGAGTCAGGAGGATCTGAGTTCAAATCTTACTTCAGACACTTGATACTCACTAACTGTGTGACCTTGGGCAAGTCACTTACCCCCAATTGCCTCATCCTGGCTCATCTCCAGTCATCCTGATGAATATCTGGTCACTGGATTCAAATGACTCTGGAGGAGAAGTGAGGCTGGTGACCTGCACAGCCCACCCTCACTCAAAACAAAAAGTCAAATTCAAGTCATGTTATTATTTCTCTGATGGCATGGTCTTCTTCAGCAACAAAGGACAAACACACACAGATGAGAAACAAAGGCTAGCAGAGTTGAGTGACTTACCCAGGGTCACACAGCTAGTAAGTGTCTGATGACAGATTTGAACTCAGGAAGATGAGTCTTCCTGACTCTGGGCCTAGCACACTATCCACTGTGCTATGTAGCTGCCCTTTCCTAGAGTGTTATCCCAAAAGCATAGGTAGTTCCTTGGCAGGTATAGTGGTTTTCCCTCACTCGAAGTCTTCAAGCAAAGTCTGAATGACCACAACTTCTCAGGGAAGTTGTAGAAATAGATTCCTGTTCAGTTTCTGAATTCTGAATTCCCTTCCAACTCCAAGAATCTCTGATTTTCTGCTTGAGAAGAGAGCGAAGGCAAAGTCCAAGGTTCTGAATGTGGGAAGATGGTTCTGTCATTATCCACTGACAAAAACTGAGTAAAGCCAGAAGGGAGGAGCATTTTTTAGGGAAGGATGATAAAATCAGTTTGTGAGATGCTTGCAGGGCATGAGGCCTATATCCTACAGACAGGCAACTGGAAATACAAGTCTAGAATTTAGGAGGGAGGTAAGTGCTAGAAATATAGATTTGGGAGACATTTGCATACAGGCTATAGACATGCAAGTGAATAACGTTGCTGAGGAGAGAGTGTAGAGAGAAAAGAAGAGAAAACCAAAGGCCACTGGAAAACATCCACCTGAAGGGCTGATGGGTATTCAAGGTGGCTATCTTGTTAGAGAGTAAAGCTGGTGGTGAGGGGAGGACCTGTCCAGTTGCAACTTAAAAGGAAGCTGGAAAGCAAAGCTGGGTATAAAATACACATGCCAGTAAAGCGATTGAGTGCTGAGAAACGTGCGGGAGAGAAATTGTCATCCTGGTATCAAGCTTTCTTAATGCCCCAGATCATACGACTCTATATGAAGCTGGTTCTGATCCTAGCTTTTAATCTAGATGATGCTTTGTACTGCTGGCCTCCTCAGTTCAGTATTCTTTTATTGCCCTGAACACTAGTGCTGGCCAGGTACAATGGATTCATTGATTCTGGGCCAATTTTTTTCAGGCTTTCCTTGAACCCTGACCCAGGAGTATTTATTCACAACTCACAACCTATCCTGCTTCCATTCCTAACCCATGAAGCAGGAATCTACAGGGCAGTATCCTTGGCAAATAGTCTTTTATCTTCTGCTTATAGATCTCTGATGATGAGAAATCAGTTACTTCCAGAGGCAGCCCATTCCACTTTTGAGACACCTCTTAATGAGGAGGATTATTGAGGGTCTGAATTAAGGTAGTCATAGTGGAAAAGCAAAAGGATGGGTTGAAGAGATCTTGTGAAGATAGAATGTAGAGGACGTGGCAGTGATTGAACAGGGGAACGGGGAAAGGGATAGTCAGAAGTGGTTCTAAGGTTTGTAGCTTAAATGACTGGGAAAATGGAAGTGCCATAAACAGAAGTGTTGAAATTATGAGGAGGATTAATCGGGTTTTTGAGGAAAGAAGAAGACTTCAATTTTGAAGTGTTGAGTTTGAGATGCTCGTGGGAATATAGATATAAATCTTGAAGTCAGGAATGTATAGATTCAAATCCTATCTTTGAGACATGCTGCCTGTATGGTCCAGGCCAAATTATGTAGCTCTAGGCTGGAAGTCAGACACATAACTGGTGGGTCACATGTGGCTCACTACACTCCTGAGTGTCGTTTGGACCAGATTAAAATGTAACTGGGAAATACTTAATCGAATAAATCCTATAAGATATGGATATTATACTTTTACTTATGTTTATATTGACATGTACAAGCAGACCTTGGAGGTATGGGTTTGTTTCCAGACCACTGACATAAGGTGAATTTCATAATAAAGCAAGTCACACGGATTTTTTTGGTTTCCCAGTGCATATAAAAGTTATGTTGACACTATACTGTAGTCTATTAAGTGTGTAATAGTATTTTCCTAAAAAAAGAATGTACATAACTTAAAATGCTAACCTTCATCTGAGCCTTCAAAGAGTCATAATCTTTTTGTTAGTGGAGGGGAGGGTCTTGCTTCCATGTTGACGGCTGCTGAATAATTGGGGTGGTGGTTGCCGAAGGTTGGGGTGGCTGTGGCTGTTTCTTAAAACAGACAACAAGGAAGTTTGCACATTGATTGACTCTTCCTTTCATTTGAACACTTAGAGGCCATTGTAGAGTTATTCACTGGCCTAATTTCAGTATTGTTCTGTCTCAGGGAGTAGGAAGGCCTGAGGAGAGGGAGAGAGACAGGGACAGCCCTTTGGTGGAGCAGTCAGAATATGCGTATTTGTTGATTGTTTGCCATTTTATATGGGTGCAGTTCTTGGTGCCCTAAAACAATTACAATAGTAACATCAAAGATCACTGATTACAGATCACCATAACATATAATAAAAATGAAAAATTTGTAGGATGCGTTGGAAAAAAGGGAGCTGATAGATTTGTTTGATGTAGGGTTGCCACAAGTCTTAAATTTGTAAAAAATAATGCCTCTAAAATGCAATAAAGTAAAGCTAAAAAAACCAAGATATGCCTGTGTGTGTTTATAGGTTCATAGATATATGTATGTGTGTGTGTGTAATATATTTACACACACACACAGGCCTATGTTTATGTGTTTGCTGTGTGTGCATACAGAGGCATACCTCATTTCTTTGAGCTTTGCTATATATATGTATGTATATGTGTTATGTATTTGCATGTATATATGTATGCAGCTCACAAAGATCCTTATGCATGGATTAATAATGGCTCCAATTTCTTTTTGAATTTTATACTACTCTAGGCAGTTCTCTTAAATTATGGTGCTGAACTTCCCTGGTAGAGGAAATTCCCTCATCTGGGAGTTCCCCATGTCAGTGAAATCAGATTGATTTACCTTTCCCCATCTCTGTCCCTATCTACTTTAGTCTTCAGAGGCAGGTCCTATCTTATTGCATTACAGCACCTAGAAGGGAAAAAGCCCTGTTGGCCATTTCAGCTCTGTAGCCCAAACTTAACGATTGAGATATAGGGGAGATTTCAAGGTTAGTTGTGCTGAGGGCTAGGGATGTAGATGAGATTTGGAGCTGCAGATGTACTGGGATTCTACTTCCCTTTTAGGCTTTTTTTTTTCTTGTTCAAAAAACAATTTTCCACTAATCTCCTTTTCTGATGCTTCCATCAGTCTTGGGGGTAAAACTGAGCTCTTGAAGAGAAGCCAGCAGGACTCAAGCTCTCGCAGGTTGTGCCTAATTTACCACTGAGGTTTTGAGTGCCTGGGGATCAGTTTTGTTACCTGAAAATCAGCTTAGCTAAGTGTTAGAGAAGCTCATCACTAGAAGTATAGCCATCAGGCCCTGACTGTCTTTGGCTACAGAAATTTGTGAAATGTCCCCAAAAGCACAGAGGAGTAAAGATCTGAATGTCTAGGTACCGCACAAATGAAAATGTTGCAGTTTTGGAAGACATAAATTGCGCCAAAGGAACAAAATTACTAATTCATGGGTTGGCGAGTTTTTCTGTAAATGTGGAGAGTGCTTGTTTTTCATTTCTACTTCCTATTAATGAAACACTAACAAGGGTTGGTTCTTAGCCAGCAAATTAATGTGCCCTGAAATTCCTGTGACGTCCTTTGGGGAATTTCCATGTATTTTGTTTTTTCAATACCATCTTGTTGATTTAGCAGGAGTAAACAAGTCAGCTTCTTTCTTCTGTGTTTGAATGTCTCATCACCTGGGCTAAGCAAAAAATTCTCCATTAAGAGATAAGTCCCTAAGCAATGGAAATAGCTTCATAGTAGGTGGCTTTTCTAATGAGACTCCAATCTGAATAGCACTCTTCCCTCCAGTTCATTTTGTGTATTGCAGCCTGATCCTCATTCACAGCTCTCATTACATTATTCTCCTGCTCAAAATCTTGCTTGACTTCATCCTGCCTGTTGAATTAAGTTGAGATACCTTAGCCCTGTGTTGAAGACCCTTCACAACCCAAACTAAAAGCTTTGTCTAATGCTACAAATGACCTCTGCTTTCTAGCCAAAGTGGTCTAGGTCAAAATGGTCTACTTGCAATGCTCTGAACGCATACTAAGGGTCTTTACTGACCCTTTCCCTTTCCCACCCCCAGCTAACATTTATGTAGTGCTTATTATGTACCAAGCACTAAGCTGAGAACTTCACTATTATTATCTCATTTAATCCTCACAAAAACTCTGAGAGGTAGGTGCTATTATATCCTCATTTTACAGGTGAGGAACCTGAGACAAACAGAACTGAAGTGATTTGCCCAGGGTTGCAGAGCTAATAAGTGCCAGAGACTGGATTTAAATTCAGGTCTTCCTAATTGCAGTTCTTGACTTTGAAACATCCTTACTAGTTCTATGACCATCGGCAAGATAAGCCTCTTTGAGGATTGGTTTCCTCATCTGCAATATTAGTGATAATAGCTGAGACCCCATACCCTCCTTTGATAATCCTTTTGGGGTCAAGAGAAGTTGAGGAAGGCATGCAGTACATTAGATTCTAAGTGGAACCTTTGTGTGAACTCATGGGAAACTATTGATATAGCTGAACAACATGAGTGGGCATGAATGGGCTGGGATCTGCATCTCTTCAAAGTAGGCCCAGCCTTACCTGAGGACTTTATCTCCACTTCCACCTCCATCTCCACCTCCACCAGCAGTCTTGTTGTGCTGGAAACACCTCCACTCCTAACAGCCTCCTCCAAAGAGTGAGTCCTCTTCCACTTGAGGAAGTACCCATGACATCCAAGCTGACTTCACACCTGGGACCCAGCACATAACTCTCCTACTTTTCTGTGTTGCCCCCAGGCAGCCTTCATATCTTGTTTAGCTCCCTTAGAATGTAAGCTCCTTAAGGCCAGATACTGTTTTTTTCTTGTATTTGTATTCCCCGGTGAAATCTGGAATATAGTAAACATTTAAGAATTGCTTTATGTATTTTTCCATTTGTTTTGTTGAAAAGAACTTCTAAATGAGGGAGATCATAAAAATCTACTTAATTATTTCACTATTATAATGCCTGACATTTATACAATGCTTTAAAAAATTTACAAAGTGCTTTGCGTTCTTTATTGTACTATGAGCAACTGGGAATTTACTTACTAACAGCTCTTCTCAGCACTATAGTGATTGAAGACAGTGCTGAAGGACTTATGATGAAAAAAGATGTCTGTTTCCAGAGAAAGAACTGATGGAGTCTGAATGCAGATTGAAACCTTTTTTAAGAACTTATTTATTTTTCTTATTTTTTTTCATTTTCTCTTCTTTTTTGGGGGGGAGGGGTCTTTGCAACATGGCTAATTGGAAATATGTTTTGTGTGACTGTATATGTATTATCAATACAAAATTGTTTGCCTTCTTAAGGAGGGACAGTGGAGAAAGAGAGAATTTGGAACTCAAACTTTTAAAAAACAAATGTAAAAAATTGTTTTTACATGTATTGGAAGTATATGTCCCACATTTTAATCTGGTTTGGTGCATCCACAATTCTCTGATCAGTAAGACTTAGCAATAGATTGGATAGGACCCCTGGGAATCTCATCAGGAAATTCACCATCCTGGGAGACTGAATCTGTCTTGGCACTCATAAATCATTGGCACTCTCATTACCCTCTACTCTTCTCTGTTTGGAGGCCTGGAGGATGTAGCAAAAGACTGCCCTCAAAGCTTCTATTGAAAGGGGCCCCATATCTCTTCATTTTGTCCCTGTTGTGTTCCTTTGGATTGGACTTCATCATGCCCCTGAAGTTAAGAGAGCGGCGATCGTCCCCTCTTTTCAGCTTCTTTCATTGGTTCTGGGGTTGATTACACTCTTTGGCTTTTAAAGTTCTTCATAGTATCTCTAATTTCTAGCTGAACAGGCTTATTTGCTTTTCAGTGAAATTGGCATTCCTTTTCTCAGCTTAATGTCTCTGTGTGGATTTTCCCCCATACCTGAGATATACCTTCTCATCGTTTCTGATGCCTAGAATCCCTAGCTTCCTTTAGATCCAGCTATTATAATATCACTACAGGAAGCCTTTGCTGATTTCCCTGATTAATAATGTGCTTTCTCTCTGCATGTCCCTTCCCCTCCCTCCTCAAATAAACTTGTATTTACATGTTTGTGAATATTTTGTATCCTCCCAATATAAGCTCCTTGAACACAGAGCCTATTTTTCATTTGTCTTTGAAGTCAGGAGACCTGGGTTTGAATCCTGCCACAAAGTTGTATAATGTTAGGCAGTCATTTTACCTCTTATACCCTGAAAAATCTGTGATTTATGTTAACTAAGGGGGCTTCCTAGGGTGGGACTGCTCTCAACCCATGCAGAACACAGCCTCTTTACAATTGGTAGGAAGTTACCTCAAGATTAAATACAATGTAAAGGTTAAAATTATAGGGGTTAAATCAAATGTAAAATTATCTGTAAGATAAGGATAGTAATACTTTCACTACTGCACAAAATTGTGGTGAAGAAAGCACTTTGCAAATCTTAACACTATATAAACATTTTATTACTGAATGAATGAAAAAACGTTTATTAAGCACTTGGGGGAGTGATTATCCAGGGAGTACTGTCAGTACTTTGGCTTAAAAAAGTTATAGGGAAAGTGAATAGCGCATTAAGAAAGTAGATTTGTGTTCCAGGCAGGATTAACGGTAGAGTTGATTTGATCATGTTTCATGGTGTCTAGAGGGCAGGGAAGGAGGAGGGGAGGTAGAGGTGGTAGGGGAAAATGTGTATGCAAAAGCATTAGGCGTGGGGGGCAAGACTGTTGGTGAAGATGCCATGAAGGAGGTCATTAGAAAAAGAGGGATTGAAGAGAAACATAGGTGGACCTTTCCTAAAATGGGGGGCTGGTAGAAGCAATCACCAATCAGGAGAATGAAACCTTGGGAGGAAGTTTCTCTCTGAGCTATTAAATGGTTAATAATTACATAATATATTATTATAGCCCTATAAAAATAAATATAAAAATATAAGAAGAATGGAAAGACAAATGAAGTGATATAAAGTGATAGCAGAACACATTGACTACTGTTATAGATATAGGAAAAGATACAGAACAGACATCTTTTGTTTACTCACTTGTTTGGTTCTATTTTATTAAATGCTCAGATTTATGTACTATCTTTTATTCTTTGTTTCGTATATTGATCTAATGATTCACATCTTACAGTTAATAGGTTTAAAATTTTACGATGTTTAAAAAAAGAATGAATACATCACAGTTCTGAGGAAAAATTCTGTAGTTCTACTCATGGGAGGTTTTGGTTGACCAGATACTGAGAAACTATTGAATTTGAAAACACATTCAAAAGGCAGAACTATCAGTCAGAAGACCTGAATTCTAATCTTGGCTCTGTTACTGACTGAGTGGGGAGGGGAAGTTTAGACTAGAAGATCTCTTGGGTTCCTTTTCAGGTCTAAAATCCTATGAGTTTAAAAATTTACTCAAATGATTAATCTGAAGAGAAAAGAGAAGGAAAAAAATTTGCCCCCGCATGTGTTGTTCGTGATGTAAAATGCCATGTCCTATATCTACCCTGTAATGCTCTGTGGGTTATTTTCAACAGATGCAAACTACAATAGGGAGGAAAAACATCAGATAATTAAGAGTATTCTATCCTGATGGTTTCTTTAAGGTGCTGAAAAGATTTTCTTCCATTCTTAAAATTTTCCCAGGTAAACTTTGAAGAATTTAAAGAAGGGTTTGTGGCTATTCTGTCATCGGATATCGATGTCAGCACCTCTGATGAAGATAGTAGCTACTTGGAATCAGGTGAGAATGTGCTCCAATTTGTATCTGGCTTGTTTTCATTCTGTGTTGTTGCCTTTTGAGGGCATGGTGTCTTAAAGAAAGAGCACGGCCGTGGGGTACAGGAAATCTTTGTTCTGTTTCCTTAGATATCCCTGACAAGTTGTGTTGTGTGACTGTAGGCAAGGCATAACTTCTGTATTTTTCAGTTTCTTTACCCACAAAATAGGAATACTTTCCCGATGTACCTCAAAGGATTGCTGTGAGGATTGAATGAAATAATGGATTTGGAATGACTATTCAACAGTTTACAATGGACTCACCACCGCAATACCAGAAGAGGGATGCTGGCTCTTTAGTTGACAATGTAGACATTTTAAGTCATTCAGTAGAACACTGTGAGGATTCTAGTCTTGGTAAGGGTCAGATAGGACCATTCTTAGGAGTTTCCCATGTTCAGATTAGAGTAATACTATATGTTTTAATATGCATTTGTGGTAGGGAGATGATCCAGCTTATAATATAACCAAATATGGGGTACACTGACCTACTTTATTACAGGAGTTGGCTGGAGTTTATTTGCTTCTGAGGTAAAATGGTATATAGTTATATGATATGATTTCTGAGGGGCAACATGGCAGAATGCCCTTAATAGAAATCCAAAAAATCAAAATGCTGACTTCTCTGTTGATAAATTGTGGCCTTGGCAAATTCTTAGCCTGTCTGTTTCAGGCTGCCCTGATTTTGAAAGAGACAATGATTCTTCACGCCCTGTATGTTCTAAATTACAGTGAGGTTCATTTTCCTTCTGCTGTTTCAGGCAGAAGACTTGAAAGAGTATGATTGCTTTCTCCAAGGGCTAACATCCAAAGGCTGAAAGATTTCCCTTGTTCTGCTTGGCTTCAGAGAAAACAACTGAGAATAATAGAAAGAAGATGCAAGGAGAAAGCTTAGATTTGATATAAGGAAAAATTTCATAACCATTTGAGATGTTCTCAAGTGCAGTGAGCTGCCTAGGGAATCAGTGAGTTTGCCATCATTAGGAATCTTCAAATAAAGGCTGGATAGCTCCTCATTATGGATCATAAAGGATAGACTAGTGGCTGTCTAGTCCAACCCATACCCCAAAAAAGAACGTTTATTACAGCATACCCAATAAGTGGTCATCCAACCTCTGCTTGAAGATGTCCAATGAGGAGACATCTTCTGCCTCTCAAAGAACTTTCTCCTTTCTTCAAACCTAATTTTACCCCTTTGTAACTTCTATCCATTGCTGTCCCTTGTGGAGTCAAACAGAACACGCCTTATCTTCAATCCAGATGAAAATCTTTTAGATATCTGAAAATTAGATATTGTGCCCCCCAAACCTTGTAGAGTTTTCTCAAGGATAAACTTCTGCAGTGCTTTCACAGAATCCTCAGATGACATGACCTTGAGGCCCTTCTCTGATTAGACTGTGAGCTCATTGAGACCAGGGTCTGTCTTTTGCCTCTTTTGGTATTCCCAGTGCAAAAGTGGGTGCTTAAGAAATGTTTTTCACTATCATTGACTATTAGCTTTTCCATCTCTGTTACCCCCTTTGGATTCTATAGCTCATCAGTTTTCTTCCTGAAGTGTGGTGCCAACAGTGGTCTAACCAGAGCAGAGTACAGAAGAATTCTAATCTTCTTAATCTTGGAATCTAAATAAAATTGTAAGGTAGATTCTTGTTCAAGTAGAGATTAGACTAAATGTTCTCTGAGGTCCCTTCCAGCCTTGAGAATCTCTGATTTTGAGAGGTTCCTACAATAGTAACCAATTTCAGACATTTGGAAACTGACCAGGTTGGTAATGTCAATCAGACAGAACCAGCCTCTAACCTGTGGGTGGCTGCAGCCAAACAGAGCAGGCTAGAGACAGGAGACTCAAGAATTAAACAGAAATTTAATTTCAGAGAGAAATGGTTTGCAAGCAAGGACTCTTGTGTTGAAGCCCCACCCCCAGTGGGAGGAACCTGAGGCAGTGCGAGGAGATCTTAATTCTTATACCTTTGACTGTGAGTTGTAACCCTGACAATGAGGGGTAACAGCATTAATGGGACAAGTGTGATTCATAGCAAGGCTTCATGACCAGAACTTGTCCGAGCTCAGAGAACACCTGGTGCTGGTCAAAGCAATGTAGTAATTAAATGAAACAATTCTGGGATTTTGCTGTGTCTGAGATCATCCAGAGGGTGAGTGCAAAGGATTGTTGTTACGCCAAGCTCAGGGCACAGCTTGCTTTCTGGACCTTAACTCTGGATAATAGAGTGTCTTCTAATATCTTGACAGTAAATAAGAGTTTAAATGAAATTACACTCAATGTCATTCCTTCGTTGTGTGGTTAATCCTTACTCTGCTTCACTCCCTTTATTGCAAATACTTGTCATGATCCAAGTTCTAGAATAATGTAATCTGTTAGAGAGACATCATGGACCTCTGGATCTGGTGTCCTTGATTTTAATCTTGGCCGTAACGCTGAATAGCTATGTGACTTGAAGTAAGTCATTTGATATCTTTGTGCCTTAATTCTTCAATCTGGGAACTATTTGTCATAATATACACAATATATACTGCCATCTGATAGGGATACTGAGAAGAATAATGAAAATCAATTTGTATTTCTTTCCCTAATATTCATGTGGTATGGGAAGGAAGATAGGAAGTTAGGTACATGATTTGTTAACAGGAAGTCTGGGAAAAGCAAATTCATTTCCTTACCAAGTGCTGCAGTGTGGCACCATCTTGGAGTAAGGAAGGCATGATCTAGAGTGATGAAAGAAGAATAAGGGAGTGCCCTGATATGGAAATTGCATCATAATCAGTTCCATTAAATAAACATTTTGAAACATATGCTACATGCAAAGTGCTGGGCTAGGTCCTGAGGGAGATATAGATATATAGATAGATAAGACACTGACCCTTCCCTCCTGGAGTTCACAGTCTAGAATGGAAGTGTAAAAGGTGCTGGGATCATGGAAAGAATTTTTGAAGGTAGCATTCCAGTTGGGTTTTGAGGGATAGCCAGGAGGTATGAAGGTTGGCAGCAAGATGGCTAGCAAGAAGATGACAAAGGAGGAAGTGATCCATTGCTTGCGCCTTCTAGTGAGTAGACCATCTAGATATTCATCAAGCAGGGCACAGAGGGGTGAGGTGAGGCAGGCCAGAAATTCCAGGGCTGAAAGGAACACAATGTGAGGTTCAGCCTATGAGTAAAGTGATATATGGCTGGATTCTGTGAGGCCAAAAGCTACACAGAGGTCAAGGACAACATGGATTGAGAACAGGTCATCACATATGGCAATTAAGAGATCACAGATATCTTTTGACAGAGCAGTTTCAGTCTAGTGTACGTGCCTCCCCAACCTGTTAGGTTCCTGATGGTAGAGACTGTTTTCAATTTTTTTATGTGTGTATCCTGAGAGCCCAGCATAGGACCTACTACATAGCAGGAGTTAATAAGTACTTATTGATTGATAGAATTTGTGGGGGCCAGAAGCCAGATTGCCAGGAGTTGAGAAATAAGTGAGTTAAGAAGTAGAGGAAGTAGAGGCAGACAGATTAGACTACTATTACTAGGAATTTAGCAATGAAAAGAAAAAGAGACATAGGATGGTAGTTTGATGGGGTGGTAGAATTTTCAAGGGATGGGAAGACCTAAACTTCAGAGGTATATTGCTATCACTATTATAATCTACCTTGTTCCTGAATTTTTTTTTTTTTTTTGTGGTTTGTCTAGATTTTCAAAATTATCCACAGTTAAGTGGCTCGAATGCAGAGCCTGATACTCCACCTCTCAAACCAGCTGAGGATGAATTTCCCTGCACTAGACTCTGTGTCCCCATTCACACAGGTATTCCTGCTGAACTCCTGCTTAATTCTAGGCCAGATTTGAAATTATTTCTACAAGTCAGGGTTAAAAATGAAAAACCAAAACTCAATGCATATATGTGGTAAAGATGTACCAGGCTTCCCTCTCCAGAGCTATAGTGTATTTTCTCCAAAGTTCCTTCTTTCTTTGACTTTTGACCCCGCTGCTCATCTCCTCTATGACTTCTTGGTCTTCCCATCTTCTGTACCTTGTCCTTGGTCTTTTACTTCCCTTACCCTTCACATCCTTTTAGCATGTTTTTTGTACTCCCAGCATCCACCCCTTCTAGCCCACTCCTTAAGAAACTGTCCTGCCTCCTCCCCACCCTCTCTGTACCTTTTCTGTTCTCTTATCTTTCATTCCCTTTACTTTCTGCCATTATTTTGTACCTCGATGAAGAGATAGAAAATTACTCTAAAGCTTAGAAAACTAAGGGGTGTGTATTGTATGGCAATAGTTTATTTAGTGTCTTAAATTTTCAAAGTATTTTATATAAATTATCTCAAAAGTATTTAACATAAATTATCTCATTTGATCCTCACAGCAACTTTGAGAGATAAGCACTATAGGTATTATTATTCCTGTTTTACAGTTAAAGAAACTGAGGCTTAAAAATATCTAGTAAGTGTCAGAGGAGGGAGTAGAGCCCAAGTCTAGCACTCTTTGTCAGGAAGATTATCCCTGCAGTTGAAGCAACGTTGCATATTATATTACACATGCGTTCATGTACACATGCACACACATATCCAAATGAAGGTAGTGTCACAGATGGAAAAGGATCAAATTTTGATTGATAGATAATAAGAAGTATATTTTTGGACATGACTAATGTAGGAACTTTTTTTGTTTAACTGCTTAGGTGATAAAGGAGTTAATTCATTTGTTCCTTCCCTTTCTCCCTTCTTTCTTCCCTCCCTCCCTCTCTCCTTCTCTCCCTCTCTCCTTCCTTTCTTCCTTCCTTCCTTCCTTCCTTCCCTCCCTCCCTCCTTCCCTTCCCTTCTTTCCTTCCTTGCTTCCTTCCTTCCTTCCTTCCTTCCTTCCTTCCTTCCTTCCTTCCTTCCTTCCTTCCTTCCTTCCTTCCTTCCTTCCTTCCTTCCTTCCTTCCTGGTAGAGGGAAGTGGGAGGGAGAAAAAGATGAATGTTTCATAACTGGAAAAAAAAGATCATTTTTTTCGAAAGGACCAGGTTCTGTTAGGAGACTGGAGCTCTAGTCTCGTCTTTGCTACTCACAATACTTACTTGCTGTGTGACCTTAGTCCTCTTTATCTCTCTGAGCCTTCATTTCCTAATATGTCAGATGAAGCATGCAGCTGTTATGGTCTCTATTGTTCTTTTCACATTTAAAATTCAGTTATGGTCTAACAATTGAGAATATGGTAAAATTACCTCCTCTACAGCTTGTTCTTTCTCTGTTCTCTTGTGTGGTCATGCACACTAAAGTGATGTATATTAACATTGATTTAGAGTTGAAAGGGACTTTAGAGATCACCTGATCTAACTCCTTCATTTTACAGATAACAAATTGAGACACAGAGAGATTAAATGTTTGGTCTTAAGTTCATGCAGCTATCAAGAAACAGAGAGAGGATTTTAACCTATATCTTCTCATTCTTAAGTCCAGCACTCTGTTATTACCCCAGCTGCCTCTCATTTTTCAAGAACATCTGGCCATGAAAGAGGGAGGTGATATTTTTCTGTACTATTCTGATGAGATCGAGTTTGAAATGCTATGAAAAATATGTGGGTTTTTCTGGGCGACTCATTATCATAAGAAGATAATTGACTGGCTGGAAAGTATGGGCAGGGCTAGAGAACAAACTAAATAGGAACAAGGAAATGAAATTAAGGGAAGAAAATTGAAACAAAAAAGCATAAAAAAACCTGGCTTGCCGTGTGATGTTTTAGATAATAGATTATTCTCCAGTTGCAGAAGTACTAATGCTTCAGACTTTAGAAATTCATTACTAGGGAACAAAATTGAATGTATTGCCAAAATTAGATTGCCCAACAAGTCAATTTCTCTAGTATATTTGGTGATTCATAAGGGCCTTGTGTAACACTGTCCTCAATTTTCTTTCCCATGGGCCTCCTACACCTTGCATCTGACTTCCTTTTAATTAAATTAAACTATAATTCGTCTTACTCATATAAGGAACTTCTACAACAAAATAAGCATAAAGAATTTCACCACATTTGAAAATAATCTGTTAGCTATCTTTTTTTTCCTGGCATCTAAAGTCAAATCCACTTATATCTTCCAAAAGGTTGATACCATTGGATAGCCTGACCATGTCATGGCCTTGCTCAAAAGGATTTGTTCCCCATTACTTGTAAGGTTAAAAAAAAACAAACCCAAAGTAAATGATTTGACTGAGGTCACACAGGTAATCCATAGCATTAGCTCAGTAATTAAGGCCTACAACCTGGCTGTAATCTACCATACCAGTCTTGTTTCCTATTACTCCTCTTAAATAACCCTATATTCCATCAACACTAGCCTAAGCTCTTCCCAACTCTCATCCCAACCTCCCTCATGTTTGGAAGCCACTCTCTCCACATCTCTACCTTTTGGAAATGTGTTTCTTTCTTACAAGAGCTTTTTCCTTCATGAAACACTGCCTAATTCCCCAAGTGAAAGTAATCTACACATCCTGCAATTTTATTAGAAGACTTTGGGTCTTCTTTGCCTCTTTTCATGGGAATGTGGCATAATAGAAGACCACCAGCTCTGGGGTCTGAGGTTCTGAGTTTGAGTCCTGGTTCCACTTCTTACATCTTGTAGTATCTAGTTTCCATATTTGTATAATGCTCCTGTCAGGTGTCATACTTATTTGTGTTCCTATCACGTTGTCCCTGTTAGATTCCTGGAGGACACTATTAGATTTTTAAAAAAAAAACAAAACATTTCCAGCACTTAGTGATCATAAGGATCTTGCCCATCTAATAGGGAAGTCTAGATAAGTATTTGACCAAATATGTTTAGATGTCCTACTAACCTAGTCTTCACCCTGCCCTGCCCCTCTTCCTCAAAGTGCCCCCCCCATTATTTCCTCATTTTTCTCAAATCCATAAAATTTGTCTTCTCTTATGTGGATAGATTTCCCTCTTTCCTATGTTTCTTCTCCATTCCATATCTTTGCTGCAGTTGGGTTGAAGTAAACTCTGGCCAAGGACAACAGGGTGACTCAGTGGATAGAGTGTTCGGCCTGGAATTAGGAAGATGTATCTTCCTGAGTTCAAATCTAACCTCAGAGTCTTACTAGCTGTGTGACCCTGGGCAAGTCACTTAACTCTGTTTATCTTAGTTCTTCATCTATAAAATGAGCTAGAGAAGGAAATGGCAAACCACTCCGCTATCTTTACCAAGAAAACTCAAAATAGCATCACAAAGAATTAGACCTGACTAAACAACAACAAATTCTGGCTCTGACAGTTTTAGGTGAAATCAATTAGGGTTAGGCACACAGGATTCTAGGCATCACCAGAAACCCCACAAAGCAAATCCTGAGCTCTTTTCTGACATGCTTGCTGCTAAATTTCAAAGGAACTTATTTAACCATTTGTTGGAACAAATTAGTGTGTTACTACTATTTTGGAGCCAATCCTGACCTATATTCCCTTGATCTCATAGCCTCGAAATTTAGCTTTAGGTCTTTCAATGAAATAGAGGATTTTCAAATTTTCTTGATGAAAAGACCAGAGCTGAAAAGAAAATTTGACTTTCAAACACAAGAATGAAGAGAACCATGAAAAGGTGAACAGCAAAGAGAAGTCCTAAGGGACTTACTAAAGCTGAACTGTTTACATTCCTACATGGAAAGACAATATTTGTAACTCTTGAAACATTTCAGTATCTGGGTACTGGGTGGGATTACACACACACACATGCACACACGCACACATACATAGAGACAGAGTGCACAGAGTGAATTGAAGAGGATGGGATCATATCTTAAAAAAAAAAATGAAATCAAGCAGTGAGAGAGAAATATATTGGGAGGAGAAAGGGAGAAATTGAATGGGGCAAATTATCTCTCATAAAAGAGGCTAGCAAAAGACTCATTAGTGGAGGGATAAAGAGGGGAGGTGAGAGAAAAACATGAGGTCTACTCTCATCACATTCCACTAAAGGAAAGAATAAAATGCACACTCATTTTGGTAGGAAAACCTATCTCACAATACAGGAAAGTGGGGGATAAGGGGACAAGCGGGGGGGGGATGATAGAAGGGAGGGCATGGGGAGGAGAGTGCAATTCGAGGTTGACACTCATGGGGAGGGATAGGATTAAAAGAGAATAGAAGTAATGGGGGACAGGATAGGATGGAGGGAAATATAGTTAGTCCTATACAACACAACTATTATGGAAGTCATTTGCAAAACTACACAGATTTGGCCTATATTGAATTGCTTGCTTTCCAAAGGGAAGGGGTGGAGAGGGAGGGAGGTAAAGAAGGTGGAACTCAAAGTGTTAGGATCAACTGTCGAGTAATGTTCTTGCCACTAGGAAATAAGAAATACAGGTAAAGGGGTATAGAAAGCTATCTGGCCCTACAGGACAAAAGAGAAGACGGAGACAAGGGCAGAGAGGGATGATAGAAGAGAGAGCAGATTGGTCATAGGGGCAATTAGAATGCTTGGTGTTTGGGGGGGAGGGGATAAAAGGGGAGAAAATTTGTAACCCAAAATTTTGTGAAAATGAATGTTAAAAGTTAAATAAATAAATTTAATTAAAAAAAAAAAGAAATTTAGCTTTAAAATGTAAAGTAAATGAATAATAAGCTGTTGGCAGGCTTCTAAAGTTATATGTCATTTTCTCTATTTGAGAATTAGAAGACTATTAAAATACATCAACAGAATGACACATTGATGGACTGACCACTGGAGATCAGCCAGTATGTCCTATTTTGAAGGTTTTTTGTTTTTATTTTGCTCCTTTCCTAAGAAGAGACTTTAACATTATCTGAGAATGTTTAGGCTCAGATGCTTTTTATTCCCTTTTAAAAAATATTTCTCAAGTTTCCTGATCTTTCTTCCTAGCTGAGCCAGCTGAAGTTCAGCCAAAGTATGTGAATGGAGCCAAGTGGTATGGTCGTCGGTCCCGACCTGAGGTGCAAAATCCTGAGAGTGAAAACAAGTTTTTGCAAGAACAGCAAATAAATGCCAATGTGAAAAGCCCACTGAGGTGCTCAACCTCTCTGGAGAGTGTTGAGGTAGGTTCCGTTAGGTAGTTCTTCCTTCTCCCTAGTTACTCTGTATTGGGCTAATCATGCCTCAGTGTTATCAGTGATGATGTCACAGCAGCCAGAGACCCCCCATTATAGCTGGGGATCAGGGAGACAGTGAAAGTTCTGCTGTGAATTGTCTGACTGCTCACTTCTTTTTAGGACTGGGTGAAAATCTCAACTTTCACTCCTTGTAGAATCACGACCCACATGAAGAAGTGGAGGTGGGAATCCCTGATGGTTACAGTTTCATAGCAAGTAATTTTAAAACAGGGGGCTGGACTCTCCATGCTTTGATCATCTAGAACACATGAGGACATGTACATGTACTTATGAATGAGCACCAGACATTTGTCACTGCCTTTGGCTTTTAACTGGCAAAGTGAGTAATTCATATCCTTCCAAATCCACCTGAATTGTTCTCATATGCTGATCCAGTTAAGGGCAGTGTGGTAGAGTGGAAAGAGTACTAGATTGGGTGTCAGAGGTCCTCAGTCTCTGTCCCTGAGGGAATTATCATAGAGCTATGAATATGCTGAAAAGATAAGTTGTATTTTATTAACTAGTGTTATTCCTATACCAGCAGTGGAATATAAGAAATGCCAAATTGTAGCAGATTAGCACTGACCTAGTCTATCATGCTGGCTTTGATGATGGAACTAGAGGTCATTTTAATTGGGGAAACTTGAGTAATTCCCTCCATGTCTTGACATCAGAAAGTTACAGAAGCACTAGGAATATTCTGTAATTTAGGCGAAGATAACTATGGGTATGGAACATTGTATGGTCAGATTCTGTTGTTGTGTGATCCCCTCATTTTTTAGATTAGAAAACTGAGGCCCATAGAAATTAAGTAACTTACTCAAAGGCACATAGTTTAGGAAGTGGCAAACACAGTTTGAACCTGGGTCCTCTGGTATTACACTGTATACTGCTTCTCTGTCAAAATTGGATGCTCTTTCCTTTGCATCACACTGCCTCCACATCTGCCCTTTCTAGTTGTCCTAATTGCATCCTCTTTCCACGAAGTGTTAATACCTGGGTTCACTCTTCTGTCTCCAAGGCCAGTATTTTACCAGGCCCTGTTGCTTTACACATGCTGTCTCTAACAGAGTTAAGTGCAACCATGAGCACTTAAGAGGGGCATAACTTCCAGTAATAGAAGCAGGGGGAAGCTAGTAAATATTTGACAATTGGCTCTCTTTGAGGAGGGGGATTGTGCACAACAAATTTTTAACATTTTTTCCATCACTTTCTTCAGTCTAGAAAATCAACAGAATAATAAATCAATCTCTGATTTGAGCATTTGCCAATTTCTGAGTACTATGTACTATGGGAAGTCTTGTTAAATATGAGGCACTAAGACAGGGATTCTTAACCTGGAGTCCATGAACTTCTCGTGGGTGGGTTCTTAAAAACATTTTGATCATTGTATTTCAGTTTGTTTGGTTTCTTTTGTAATCCCATGTATTTTATTTTGCACATTTAAAAAGCATTATTGTGAGAAGGGGTCTAAGACCTCACCAGATTGACAAAGGGTCCATGATTCATTGTTGTTCAGTTGTATTTGACTAGTTCCTTCCCCATTGTTGTTTATTTGTTTCAGGAACCCCATTTGGGGTTTTCTTGGCAAAGATACTGGAGAAATTTGCCATTTCCTTTTCATTTTACAGATGAGGAAACTGAGGCAAACAGGATTAAGTGACCTGCCCAGGGTCACACAGCTAGGAAGTGTGTGAGGCCAGATTTGAATTTGGGAAGATGAGTCTTTCTGACTCCAAGTCCAATGCCACCTCACTGCCCTCAGTTCAAGATACCAAAAATTTAAGAACTCCTGCTCTAAGAGCACCCTTAATAAATAGTAAAAGAAAAACTGGCAAAGATTTGAAGTTTTATTCTTGTTCTCTGAAACCACTTAATTGATTTGTTCAAGTCTGAATTCCTTGTATACCAGACTTTCCCCACAATTAAGCCACACTGCATTTTTCTCTAATTTATTCCCTTCACTTCTCTATTAATTTTTTCAGAGTCTCAAGTCAGATGAAGAAGCTGAAAGTGCTAAAGAACTCCAGAATGAGACTTTTGAAACACAAGGTAAGAATAAAGTTTGTTGCCTCATTTGTAATAAGCTGACCAATGATTGCTCTGAGAGTCCTAAGGCAGTGAGTGCTCCAATCAATGCTTCAAAACTATCCTACTAGCTACACCTTAGGATGGCATAGGAGTACAATAAGTACTTTTACTGGTTTGTTATTCAGTAGTTTTTTTCAGTCATGAGTGACTTTTCATGAGTCCATTTGGAATTTTCTTGGCAGAGATATTAGAGTAGTTTGATAGTAAACAGGGTAAGTGACTTGCCCATGGTCATAAGCTAATAAGTGACTGAGGCCAGATTTGAACTCAGGAAGATGAGTTTTCTTGACTCCAGGTCTGACTCTATCCACTATGCCACTTAGCTGCTCATTTGATTTACCCAAGGGGAAAATATTAGCAGGATTTGAATACATTTGCATGAAGAGTTCTCTAGATACACACTAGTCAACCAAGGGAATAGAGAACTTTAGAACATGGTTCTTGCCCTCAAGAAGCTTTTCATCTAGTTAGGGAGACAAGAGTAATATGCTTGAAATAATAGTAAAGAATACAAGCTAGTATATCATTAAATGTTAAATTATTTGAGACAGTATAATCCAGTTCAATAAACATTTATTAAGCAATCACTATCTGCACGCTAAACACAGTGTGAATTCAGTACAGAAAAATAATTGAAGAGGGGAGACTCCATAAAGGAGAGAGATATAGGTTGAGCTTTAAATGATGGGTAGGATTTAGATAGGGAGAAGACAAATAGGGAAACTTTTCTGATGGGAGGAACATGAGTGGAAGCATGGAAGGAGGAGTTATCATTGGCATGTTGATAACAAGTAAACAGACTAGTTTAAAGTGGAAGGGAGAGTGTTAGAACATAGAGAAAAATAAGGTTGGATACATAGCATGGATTATTTATGGAGACTTTGAAAGACAGGCAGAAATAATTAAGAAGTAGAATTTTTGCTGAAGTAGTAAAAAAAAAAAATAGAAAGCCATTGAAACTTTTTGAATATAGGAGGGACCCCAGGAAAGTGGTTTTGGAGGAGGATTAGTTTATGGGGCATATGTAGGATGTATTGGAGAAGGGAAAGCCGGTACAATTCAGTCTGCTGAAATCTTTTGACTTTAAAGAATTAATATTATGGTACAGAAGATTTTTCTAAATTATAGTGGCCATACTACATCTAAAGGGAGATGGATTAAGCTGAATGCTCTGAGGACACGGCCAGTGAAACAAAAACTGATTATAAAACCACTGAAGATATCCACAATCACCTTTAGGTGACTGGCTGCAGAATCTGATTCCAAAGGGATATTCTAAAGCTATGATGCAAGTACCTGTGGTCATCAACTTAAAGGGTCTTAAGACTCCTGAACCTTTGAAGAGGGATCTGTAGATCCCAGAACATTAGTACTGAAAGGGAGTTTAGAGATAATGTATTCCACATCTCCTCTCTTACCTCCCTCCCTCGGTTTCATAGTTGAGGAAATCTGAGGCCAAAATTAGGGGCAGTGACTTAACTAAGGTCACTGTAAGGCCAAGCCAGGTGAGATTTTTTTGTTGTTTTCTTTTTGGAGTTTGGTTTCCTAGGCACAGGCTAAATTGAAAACATCTGAAGGGTGATTCACAGCTGTGCTGAGTCACATGGATTGTGATGCCTGCTGACTGAACCTATGGGTTTGCTTATGAGAAAGACCTCTTGATTCCCCAGATGGGACTCTGAATAGCTGTTTGTTAAGAGCCCCCTGACTACTCAGAGGTTTATGCTCTCCCTTCTGGTGGTGTATGTAGGTGGTTGTATTACTTTATTCAGACAATAAGAACCTTGTCTGTTGAATCTTTGTACTAATTTCTCTGCTTGTATTTTCTCCATGTTCATGGTGTTAACCTTTCCCCTGAATTACTGAATAACTATACATATATATGCATATGTTTAATTAAAGAAGGATTGTTAACCCCTTTGAAGCTGTCTTTCCTTGATAAAGCAGATCAAAGAACCTGTGCTAGCAGGTCATCCTGGGTGTGCTAGGGTGCTTGCTAATACAGTCACAAAGCTAATAGACATGATTCAAGTCCAATGTCATTTTTTTGTTTGTTTTACTACTACAGGTTTTCTGAGCCAGTTTTTCATGGATCTCTATAACAAATACCAGTCCCTAATGTTGGATTTGTAACTTGAAGCAGCCTCACTCTGCCCTATCAAATGCAGGTCATCAAGAACTAATAAGTATCAGGGCTGGATGTTTAGCTTCTCTCCATGTTCATGGACACCTTGGGGTTACCTCCCGACAGTAGTCCTGTAGAGTTTAAAAAGGAGATGTCTGGTCAATGAGCACAGGCAACTAACTGACTCTGAACTTGAATTGTCTCTGAAATTAAAAATTAGCTGCCATTAGCATACTCTTTTTGTGTTCCTGTAAAAGTCAGATTCCTTTGAGTAAGAAAAAAACTCAGTTCAACCCAATCCACATTTATTAGAAAGTCTTAACTATGTGCTTGGGCACCATTAAGTGCTGGCGATGTAGTTAATAAAAAGAAAGTCAGTGTCTACCCTCAAAAGTGCTTCAATCAAATGGGAGAAGATAACACACAAGAGGAGGTTGGAAAGGAGAGGAAGGCAGAGAAGCAGATGCAAAGTGGAGTGAATCAAAAAGTGCAGTCTCTGCCCTCTATCAAGGAGGGCATTGGGAGAGGTTTGGTCCTCCACCCACTAGTCCTCCAGGACCAAGGACAGAGGGGGATGAGGGAGGGTGGTGTCAGCCAAGGCTTCAGTTAGCAGCCTGGTGATGAGCCTAACCAGGGACAGGCATCTTGTTCTGTGGAGTGGAAACCTGGCAGGGTAGCACATGCTGAGTGAAGTGAGAAAAAAGAAAAGGGAGACCTATTCCACTTATAATATTTCATTTGGATAGACTTTTACACTTCAGCCAAGCATGGTAGAAAAAGACCATTGTGTGAGAGGAATTCAGTCACAAAACTGCCTACACACTTAAGAGAAACCCAGCCCCAAAACATTTAGGTGACCTTTACCTGAGGAACAGGTTTAGATTTGTTTTAAACTAGTTCCTTTACAGACTTGTAAGGGAACCTTTATCTCATAGCTTAGAGCTGATAGCAAGCATACTAACATAATAATGCTCAGATGAAACTACAGAAGGATTAGATGTTTCTTTAAATAAATCCCTAAATCCTCAGTGCTTTGAAAATTAAAATTTAGACCTGGAAAAGTCCTCAGAGATCACTTAGATCAATTTGTACCCTTTCTTTTTGTTTTTTTTAATCTACAAGCTTCAGCGTCTCTTGTGTGTTGTGCATATACAAATAGATATAATTTTCTTAGTATGACCCAATCTATCCAAATAACCCAGACCATGCAGTGCCTTCACAGGACACATTCAGATCACTCAGACAGAAGTTGTGCTTGGAATCTAATGGTTTGGCATGCTGCCTCTGTTCTTGCTTCACTCAGCAGGCCTAACCTGAGCTCACATGACTGGTGTTCTCAGTAGTGGTTGTATGTGGAAACAAGTTGTAAGATGCACAGGTTTCCTAATACATCTGCAATCTTTGTGTTCTCCTAAGTATCCTGTGAATAAATTGAGCTCCCAGACACCGGCGGGTAAAATCAGGAAAAAAGACATTTTAACAAAAACTTATCTATTTTTAATATATAATTTTTTTGTATGTTTGTAATGGCCTTACCCTAGGTATGGGATTTTTTTAGACTTTGTTGATTTATTTTTTATGTTACTGTCATTTCCCAATAATCTCTCACTAATATAAACTTACCTATATTATAACAATAAAGTATAATAAGACAAAATATATAAAAACATTGGCCATAGTTTGATAGCAGATGCTCCAACAGTCCACCACCTTTCTATTGAGAAGAGGGAAATATGTTTCATCATCAGTCTGCTGGAATCAGAGTTGGTCACCTTGTATTGATCTGAGTTCTCTCATCTTTTTTTTTTTTTTAGTATTATTTTTCTTTACGTTACTGTGGTTATGTTAAACTATCCTTTTGATTCTGCCTCCACATTCATGCAAGTTTTTCCAAGTTTCTGTGAACTTTTCATATTCATATTCATCTCGTACATTGTGATAATATTCCATAACATTCATATGCTGTAATTGTTCTACCATTCTCCAGTTAATGGGAACTCATTTTGTTTCTAACTGCTGTCTCCAAAAAAGAGTTGCTCTGAATATTTTGATAATTCTATAGCTCTCAGTCAGAAAGTTTGTGAAAAAGTTTTCCTCACACTTTAAAATTTCTCACATATTTGCCTGAATGGTTTTGTTTCTCTTTGATTTGCAGGCCAAACCTGGAATCCTGAGATATTTGGGAAGTCCCCCAAATCCCCTAATGCTTGCTTAGATGTAACTGAGAACCAGGTCCGGGGAATTTGGGAAGGACTTGGAGTTGGGAGCAGCGGTTATCTAGATGAGGAAGAACTGGCAACAGTTTGTAAGAACATTGGACTGCAAGAACTTGAAAAAGAGGTAAGAGCCTGAAATTGACTTCATGCTGTAATTTACAAACACATGGCTGGTTCTTGAAGGATTCAAGTTGTTATGTCTTACAGCTCAGAGCGAGGTCCCAAGTGCGGAGGCCGCATGAACCTTGTTTGACTAAAGGAAGGATATATAGGAAACATGGCTTGGGGATATAATGAGCTCTGATAAACAATACAATTAATGTTATGTGCTTGGAGGTAAAAAGTATTATTAAGAAGCCCTGTTGCACAGATATTTATTAACTTCAGATTATAGAATCATAGATTTATAGCTGGGAGGGACATTATCAATCATCTAGTCAGATGTCCTTGTGGCACAGTAGAGTACTGGACCTGGAGTCAAGAAGAGTCATCTTCCTGAATTCAAATCTGGCCTCAGACACTTCCTAGTTGTGTAACCCTGGGCAAGTTAACTTTGCCCTGTTTGCCCCAGTTTTCTCATCTGTAAAATGAGCTGGAAAAGCACTCCAGTATCCTTGCCAAGAAAATCCTATATGGGGTCACAAAGAATAGGACGTGACAGAAAAGTGACTAAACAACAAAGCCCCTTATTTTTACAGATGGCTCAACCAAGGTATTAAATCAGCATTACACAAGCAGTGTGTTGGCAGAGTTGGCATTCAAATTAAGGTCCTTTGACTCTAAACATGGTATTCTTTCCACTGCACTACAATGTAGAGAGTTTTTTTTTTTAAGTTTCTCATTTTTAGTATGCGATGGGGATGGAATACTATGGGGGTATAAGAAATGATGAGCTGGTTTATTTTAGAAAAATGTGGAAAGACTTGCATGAAATAATAAAGAGTGAAATGAGCAGAGCCAAGAGAACGTTGTACATAGAACAGCAATACTGTTCTAAGAATAACTTTGAACAACTAAGTCATTTTGAATATTGTTATATATATCTATATAATTTTATGTATTATATAGCTATAGATAATATTTTATATTATAAATACCCAGCGACTACAAAAGACCTATGAAGGAAGATGCTACCCATATTCAGAGAAAGAACTGATAAATAGAAATATGTATAGTATGGCTTTACATATTATACACATATTTGTTTCTTATGGTAGCCTTTTCTAGGGCAGAGGAGGAAGGGAGAAAGAAAAGTGCACAGTACAGAACAAAAGAAAGCTTAGAAGGAAGCACAGAAAAGTAGGGTTACTTGGAAAATGATGCATGGTATTTATTACATAGTTTTTTAAAGAAGAAAATAGTGTGAAATGGAAACTTATGGTTTTATACTGAATCCTCTTTTAATGTACAATATACATGGAAATGTTCTTTTTTTGGTCTTTTTGTATTTAAGCTCAAAATGAATAAATTTTTTTAAATTACTTTCGAGAAGTTTTCTAAGTAAAAAGGAAGCTAGGAGCCAACCTTTCAGTTAATAGTAGAACATGTTAACTGATTGTGCCACAAAAATTGCCTGTTAATAAGGCATTTCTAAAAGTTTTATGTAATAGTAAAAACTCAGCAGGCCTCCTTTCGGTCTGTGGAAATACTTCCCAGTGTCACTACCTGGGTTAGTGGAGTGGGGAGAAAAGACATCCTGGACTTCTTAAAACAAATATGGCTGTAATACACAGAGATCATGTTCCTAATTCTGAGTTTCAATGTCTTTTCTATAGGAACTTGAGGATTTGTTTAACAAACTGGACCAAGATGGTGATGGCAGAGTTAGTTTTAAAGAATTCCAACTTGGGGTGTTCAGTCACGGACCTTGTTCAGTCCCTGCATCTTCCACTCCTATCAAACCCAACAACCACCGGCCACATCACCAGGTAAATATTACTGGCTAAACTAAAGGCTTAAATGACAAAAAGCAAAGCTCAAATAAGGACTCCAGTCTTTAGGTGACTGAAATTCCCTGGTCATTAATAATAGCATGCACATCACCAAGCCCTGTTCGTGAGGAATCTGGGAGGCAGGTTGATGGCGTAAGGATTGCCCTGAAATGCAGTTTTACATTTTCAATAAAATCTTTAAGCAGAAAAGAGAAGATGGCCATGAAGAACTGAGATAGTAGAATGATAAATCTAAAACTGAAGGGGAACTTCATAAACATCTAGTCCAACTCCCTTATTTTACAGATAAAGGAACTGAAGCCCACTTGTGACTTGCCTAAGGTCATACCAGTTGAACCCTGGTCTTTTGAATCTAGAACTCTATACATCAGTGTTGTCAGACTCAAACAGAGAGGGATCTCTGTGCCAGGATATTGACTTAGAAAACCACAAATTAATATGAACTATGATTGTATTGTATTTTTATCTATTTTGTTAAATATTTCCCAGTTACATTTTAATATGGTTCAGCCGGTTGAGAATTCAACACCTCTCTTCTACACTGTATGTGTACTATGTTTACCTTTCTAGAAGAGAGCTTAAGTAAATGTTTATTGATTGATTATTAATTGAGAGTCCTAAATCTGGACTATTTTTTTAGTAACCTAGGACTATTATAATTTCAAAGCTGAAAGGGACCCCTTAGATCATCTAATGTAGGATTTCTTAAATTTTTTGTGTGTTATGGTCCCCTTTGGCAGTCTGGTAAAACCTGTGGATCTCTACTTAGTGTCAAGTCACATAAGCATTTATTAAATACCTGCCGTGTGCTTGGCATTGTGTTAAGTGTTGGGAAACAGAAAGAAAGGTAAAAAAATAATCTCTGTTCTCAGAGAACTACCCGTCTAATGGGGAAGACAACATACAGAAAAATTATATACAAAGAAGAGATATACAAGAGAAATTAGAGATAATCACAGAGGGAAGGTACTAACATTAAGGGGGATCAGGAAAATTTTCTCATAGAAAGTGGGAGATTTTAGCTGGGATTTGAAGGAAGCCAGGAAAACCAAAAAGCAAAGATGAAGAGGGAGAGCATTCCAGGCATGAGGAATACCCAGTGAAAATGCCCAGATTTGGAAGATAGAATGTCTGGTTTAAGGAACAGCAAGGAGGCCAGTGTCATAGCATCATATAGAGTATATGGAGAGGAGTAAGGTGTATTAAGACTGGAAATATAGGAAAGCGGCCAGGTAATGAAGGGCTTTTAAAAAGCCAAGAGGTTTATATTTGATCCTGGAAGTGATTGGGAGCCACTGGAGTTTTCTGAATGGAGTTGAGTAGATGAGTGAGTGGCAGGGTTTGATATTATCAGACTTGCCCTTTGAGAAGATCCATTTGATGGCTGAGTGAAGGATATATCTGAGTGAGGAGATACTTAAGGTAGGGAGGCCAACCAGAAGGCTATTGCTACAGTCCAGGCATGAAGTGATGAGGGGCTGGTGCCAATGTCAGGAGAGAAGGGGATGTATATGAGAGATGTTATGTAGGTAGAACCAACAGAACTTGAGAGAAGATTTGCTTTGGCGCATGAAAGAAAATAATGAGTCAAGGATAACACTTAGATTATTGAGTGACCAGATGAATGATGGTGCTTTTGACAATAATAGGAAAATTAAGATAAGGGAGGGTTTGGGGAAAAGATAATAGGTTCAGTTTGGAGTGTGCTGAGTTTACGATATCTATGGGACAACTAGTTTGAGATATCTGATAGGTAGATGTGAGACTAAGGTCAGGAGAGAAGTTAAAGTGGATCGTCAACATGCAGATAATAATTGAATCCATGGGAGCTAAAGAGATCAACAAGCAGTAAAGGGAGAAGAGAAGAGTGCCTGAGTCAGAGCCTTGATGGACACTGAAGGTTCATGGATGTGACCTGGATGAAGATCCAGCCAAGATGATTGAGGAGTTATAGCTTCTCAGGGTTGTTGAGAATAAAATGACAGGCAAAGCATTATATAATCATGCTGGCTGTTCTCCTCCTCCTTATTCTTCTTATATCCTTATAAGAATATCCTTATATTCTTATATAAGATATGTAATATCTTATATATAAAATATATAATTCTTGTACAAGACATATCTTCCTTATATTCTTATATCCTTGTCCTTGACACTTCTCTGATTTGGTAGGGCTTGCCAGTACTTCACTGACACCCTTTTAGAGCCCATGATTAAACCTGCCTCTCAGGGGCGATATGGGCAAGGCTTCCATGGAGGAAAAAAATAAGTTTATGGTGACTTGTTGGTCATGAAGTTTTTCTTAATACTGGAACACTGATATTGTCCTACTCTAACCCTATCCTCTGTCTTCACACCTATTCTATAAGGAAAGAAGGCCATGGAAAGGGGGACTTTTTCAAATATTTCTTATCCCATGAATGTATTTTGTGGTGGATATAGGAGTGAAGCTATTACCCTATTATGCCTTTTGCTAGGCAGTGGGCCTATTTGAGAACTGAAAATGCAGATCAGCCAGAGTGCAAGAGAAGAAAAACCAACTAAGCAACCAGCTTCAGTTTTTCTGAACTGCTTCTTTCGTCCCCCTCTTTCTTTTACAATCCTTTTTCTAAAGAAAGACTGCTGGGTAGAGGAGGGGGGAGACATATATTTAGAAGAGAAAAGCAAAAGCATCAGTTTTTAAAAAATAGCTTCATTTCTCATTGGCAGTGAAGGATGGTGGTAGGAGTGTTTTTCTTTTTGTGTATATGTATGTGTCTCTGTGTGTATACAGCATGATTTCAGTAGCATGGGAGTTCTCCCTGTGGAGTATTTTTCACCTAGGTCATAAACCCTATTATACATACTTAGCAGGTAGTTTCATGACCAAAAAATGAGTGATCTTGTACCTAACTCTTTGGTGCTAAACCTTGCTGAGCTTAGCTAGACTGGTCCTCAGTCAAGCACCAGAGTCATCCTTAAAGCCTTTCCTCTTTAGCAGGCTTTACTAGAGCTGATGCTTTAATGGCAAAATGAAATAATTCTTTGTGTTTATATTTGTGTATCTGCATCATGTGTGTGTAAAATATGGCCTCATTCTCATGCTTTGTGTGTTGAGAGAACTACCAAGGAAAGATAGTTTCTTTTGGATGGTTGTGTTAGGGGGTAAAGTTTCATATATTCTCTTTTTATTGCTTTGGACAGGATCTTATAGGAATTTTTAAACAGGGTTAAGCATCAGAGATGGAGAAGAACATAGCTTCCTAGGGAATCACTTAGTTGTTTTAAGATAGCCCTCTTTTCCTGAGTTCCTAAGGAAGTGGGTTGGAAGCTCATTTCTTTTTGGAACATGGATATCTGCTCAGGCAGGGAGTATTTTTTGAAGTCCTTGGGAGCTCCAACCCTGCAGAGGCAGTAATCTACAGGTCACACTGAGAAACTTGAACCTATTCCAAAAAAAGCTTCTCAGTCAGGAAAGAAAGGGGTGGAGTGAGTCATGTCAGTCCTGATTAGAAACCTGAGCAAGAGATTATTTCTGACTGTTGTACTGTAATGGATAAAAATAATAGCTAGCATTACATAGCACCTACTATTACCAGGCAGGAGATCGAATCAATCAATACTTAAAGAAATGCAGGTTATTCACTGAAAGCTCAGGCTTCAATACTTTGACCATATGAGAAAACAGGACTTATTGAAAAAGACCCTGATGATGGGAAAGATTAAAGATAAAAAGAAAAGAGGACAGTAGAGGATGAGATGGATTAATAGTGTAATAGAAACAATGAACATGAACTTGGACAAACTTTGAGAGATAGTGAAGGATAAAAGGGCTTGGGGGTACTTTTGTATCTCTCTCATTAATAAGAGCTGAGTCTTTGAGGCTGCCATTTATGACTGGAGTTAGTGAGGGCAGGGATAGCTTATGCAGCCATGTTGGTACTTTGTGATTGGGTTTTCCCCCCAGAGTTTGAGGCTGTGCATTATAGTTTATGTCATCATTTTGTCTAAAAGGGATCATTTAGGAATGTCCTCACACAGGTTGACAAGTGTTTATCAAGTATCCACAAGGCTTTTCTTGTTTTTCCTAGTGGGAAAGGACCTGCCAAAGAAAGATGTCTATGATCATCTGGCATCTGTCTGCCTTTTCTTACACAGTCTTCTCTGATACTGATGGGGTTTGGTTATAAAGTAGTGTGGTCTTGGTGGAGAGAGTGCTTCACCTGGGATCAAGAGAACCTGGTTTCAAATCTCAACCCAGACTATTACTCGCTCTGGGACCACTGGCAAATCACTGCCTTTCTAAACTTAATTCCCTCATCTATCATAAAGGAGTAATAACAGGTAGTAGGAAAAGACTGAAGGCAGTGAGGCCAAGCCGAAGGCTATTGCAGTAGTCCAGGCATGAGGTGATGAGTGCTTCTGCTAGAGTAATGACAATGTCAAGAGAGAAGGGGTGTAAATGAGATATATTGAGAAGGTAGAAACAAACAATGGTGTCTGACAACAAATTGGGTATGGGGGAATAAGAGAAATAAAAAAGTTGAGGATGACACCCAGGTTCCCAGGTGACTAGGAGAATGGTGATGTCTTTGACAGCAAAAGGGAAGCTAGGAAGAGTGGATGATTTTTTTTTATTTTATTTTTCATTTTTAACACAGTTTATAACAGATAAAACAATTCAAACTTTTGGCCAGGTGATGCTTCTTTTTAAAGCATTTACAATATGGACCACAAAAGAATTTTTTTTTAAACATTAACCAACTGAGACACAAATATTTATGTTCCTGACTTCACAAGCTCTTGACCTACTTGTCTCCACAGTATTACTAAGAATTAAAGGACCCTAACATGTCTAAAGTCCTATGCCTAATAGCTTAATTTTAGACTTAAACTCGAATATTCCCCTACCAATAATCTATAATTGAATAGATCTGGCATTAAGCTTACAAACCTTTTGACTATAGGAAATTGCCACCGAGAGTAGGGACATTGCAGGGATACAACATCTCCTCAACTTCATGTCAATTCCAGGCAGGAGTAGATTGTCCACTTGCATTCAGTCAGGCTTAAAGTCCGCCAAGTGTCAGTGGGAAATTGAGTCAGGAGGATCCTACCTCAGCCCAGGCTGAACAGCCAGAGCAGATGATTTTTGGAGGAAAGATGATGAGTTCTACTTTGTACAAGCTGGATTTAAGGTGGTATCCATGAGACATCTAGACTGAAATGTCCAATGGGAAGTTGGAAATATGAGAGGTTGGAGCTAGATAAATATTTCTGAGGATCATCTAGGTACAAGTAATTATTGAACCCATGACAATTGATGAAAACACCAAGTGTAATAGTATAGAAGAGAAAAAGGCCTGGGAAAGAGCCTTGGGAGATACCCACAGTTAATAAACAAGACTTGGAAGAAGATCTAGTTAAGGAGATTTAAAAGGCAGGGTCAGACAGGAGATACAGGAGCAAGCTGTATCATGAAAACCTAGAGAAAAGGAGTATCAAGCAGAAGAGGGTGATGATTGACACTGTCAAAGCCTACAGAGAAGTCAAGAAAGATGAGGTCTGAGAAAAGATCATTGGAGTTAGCATCTGTAAAATCTATTTTTGTAAGTGTTTTTGTCTAGTAAATATTTTGTGTCCATTTTGTGCAAGCCCCTCTACTAAGTGTTGTAAGGGCACAGTAAGACTTCTGGACCTTTTTCTCCAGGAATCTACCATCTAGTAGGAGGGATAGAGGGCAGCTAGGTAGGACAGTGGATAGAGTGCCAGCCCTGGAGGCAGGAGGACCTGAGTTCAAATCCAACCTCAGATACTTTCTAGCTCTCTGACCCTGGGCAGGTCATCTAATCCTGTTTGCCTCAGTTTCTCATGTGTAAAATGAGCTGGAGAAGGAAATGACAGACCACTCTAGTATCTTTGTGAAGGAAACCCCAAATGGACTCATGAAGAATCAGATACAACTGAAAAATGACATTACTTTTGTCAAATAGCCGTATGTTGATAGATATATACATGCAAACATGCATATGACAGTGGTGCTGTACTATCATGGTGTCATAGATATACCTATATACATACAGACATATGCACATAGTTGTTTATGTACACACAAACATATACATACATGTGTATATACATGTGAGTGCCTGTATGTATGAGTGTATGTATATCTCCTCAACTGTAAAATGAGGATAATAATAGCACCTACCTTCTTGGCTATTTTGAGAATAAAATGAGATAATATTTATAAAGTACTTGGCTCAGTGCCTGGCATATAGTGTTTTATAAATGACAGTTTTTATCATTATCATTACTATTATATATACATTTGTATGTATACAGATATGTCCTCATTTTTCCCATTCTGCAGGTCTATGAGGAGAATGGCTGTAGAACCTCCACTACTTCATCCCTTCTGTCCATTTGCGTGGATGTGCACCTCTTCTCCAGCATCGATGATGGCACTGGGTTTGCTGTTCCTGAGCAAGTCATAGCTGTTTGGGCACAAGAAGGCATAAAGAATGGCAAGGAGATCTTGCAGGTTTGATACAGACCGTTTGGCACGTCAGCAAAGTGTCTTACTTAAAAGGGTTTGGAGCCAGACTTACTGTGGAGGCCGTGGGGTTTCCTCCATCCATAGCTAGAGAAACAGCGCTTAGAAAAGGGGGAAAAAACATGGAGGAAACCAAGTAGAATAGAATTTTGCTTTCAGCAGATTATAGAAAGAATTGTAATAGAAAAGTCTCCTCAGAGAAGACACTCTTGTCTTCATTTCAAGATTTAAAATAAAAGGATCCTGGAAGTCAGAAGGGATGACCCCTCTGCCTATGGATTTATTAGAGGTTAGCCATACTGATACGTAGGAAGAAAACACATCCACAGACTCGTATTTCCACCTAATAATAATAATAATAACTAGCATATATAATGCTTTAAGGTTTGTAAAGTACTTTACAAATATTGTTTCATTTGATATTCCCAGCAACCCTAGGAATAGTTGCTAATATCACCCCCATTTTACAGATAAAGGAATTGAGGCAGATGGAAGTTAAACCACTTCTCTGGGTTTATATAGCTACTAAGTGTCTGAGGCCGAATTTGAACTCAAGCCTTCCTGACTCTAGGTCCAATGTTGTTTCTACTGCTCCACCTAGATGCTAGATTTAGTAGTTAGATCTCTCCCTTGTTCTCTGCAGTTTAAAACATTTTATTTTTGTGCCTGCCAATCCAATTAGGTTTAGTTCATTAAACATTTATTAAGTGCCTTATAAGTCCCAGGCACTGTGCTAAGCCCTGGGGATACAAAAAAGAGGCAAAAGACAGCCCCTAACTTCTAGGAGCTTATAATCTAATGGGGGGAACAACATGCCAATGAATATATACAAAGCAAACTATATACAGGATAATAGGAAATAAATGAAGATGAAAGACAGTAAGATTTAAAGGGGTTGGGGAAGGTTTCCTGTAGAAGATGGGATTTTAGTTGGTATGTAAAGGAAGCCAGTGAGGTCTTAAAGGAAGAGTAGTTGGAGAAGAGGAAGGAGAGCTTTCCTGACTTGGGGGACAGACAGAGAAAATGCCTAGAGCCAAGCAATGGAGTGTCTTGTTGGTGGAACAGCCAGGACACCAGAGTCACTGATTTGAAGAGTCGGGTGTTCAGGTGTAAGAAGTTTGGAAGGGTAGGAGGGGCTAGGTTATGAAAGGCTTTGAATTACAAACAGAGCATTTTATATTTGCTCCTGGAGGCAATAGGAGGCCACTGGAAAGTTTATTAAGTAGTGGAGGTGACATAGTCAGACCTGCACTTTTAGGAAAATTACTTTGGTGGCCGAATGGAGGATGGATTGGAGCGGGGAGAGACTTGAAGCAGGCAGATTCATGAGCAGATACATTCTATAATCAAGGTGTGAGATGATGAAGGCTGCACCTGAGGGGTGGTAGTGTCAGAAGAGAAGGGGGAGTATTCAAGAGATGTGACAAAGGTGAAGTTGTCAGGCCTTGGCAACAGCTTGGCTATGAGGGGGTGAGAGATAGTGAGGAGTCCAGGATGGCTCCTAGGTTGTAAGCCTGAGGGACTAGGAGGATGGTGTTATTCTCTATAACAACAGGGAGGAGAGAAAGGGTATAGGGTTTAGGAGGCAAGAGAATGAGTTCATTTTTGGACATAGTGAGTTTAAGATGTCATCCAGTTTGAAATGTCTGAAAGGCTGTTAGAAATGCAAGATTAGAAGTCAGAAAAGAGTTTGGGCCAAGAAAGGTAGATTTGATAATGATCAGCATAAAGATGGTAATTAAATCCATGGGATCTAATGCAGTCACCAAGTGAAGTAGTGCAGGAAGGGAACAGAAGAGGATCCAGGACAGATCCCTGGGGAATACCTATAGTTAGAAGGTGTGATCTGGAGGAAGATCCTGCACAGGAGACAGAGAATGAGTGGTCAGGTGTTTCTGCAACCTGTTCCTGTGTCCAGCAAGGTTTTATGTGTGGGTTATGTTTTGATGTTACACCAAGATATTTTCTTTTCAGTTTCTTGTTAACCCCAGAAGTCGTTTGGGAACTCAGAAACAACCTGTTACCTCATCAGGTCTCTTGGCATGTGGTAGTGCTTCTTCCAGGTCATTTCTTTGTTCGTCCTCCGTACATAGGTTTCCTCATTTAGAAGACCTGAGCAAGTCTCTGTTCTGAGAATAGCCTGGTTATAAGAAAGGTTCTATTTTGGCAGCTCTCATGTAACCCATGACACAGAATTGGCAGGTCCACCTCCTTGCATTTTGATCCTCACTATATAGAAGGGACAGGTACTTGATATTGGTTGCCCTTTCTAGCCTTGGTATTTTATCATTTCTTGTAGCTTACTATATATTCAGAATTCCTGTGGTTTTCTTTGGTTTGATGCCACTCACAACACTAGGTAACATCTACAGAGTTTGAATAATTTTCTGTTCTCCAACTGTAACAAGATTTCCAGCCTGTTCCTGATCACATATGGGGAAAAGGCATCTAAAGCCTTTCCAAAGAAAGACTTGACATGAACAATAATTATAATAACCACAGCTATCCCTTCCATATCTCTGCTTTCCCTCGCATGATTTTGATATATCACAGGTCAGCATGAAGACATTAAATGGGAATTTTGGGGAAGTTTTGCAGAAGCTGCTAGTGACATGCAAAGGCCAGCAGACAACACAGAAAAAATTTAGAAACTTAGAAATGTATAAAATATATGTATAGTCTTGTATAATATCAACATTGTTATCCTCATTTAATAGATGAGGAAACTGATGCAGACAGAGTGACTTATCCATGGTCATTCAGTTAGTAAATATCTGAGACCAGTTTTGAACTCCTGTCTTCCTGATTTCCCACCCAGTATTCTGTCCACTGTGCCATCTGCCTAGTTGCCTTGGAATGAGAACTTCCTACATGTTGAAACTTAGATCTTGAAATTTCGCTAAACACAGCCAGAGCCTAGGGCACTCCGGAGCATGATTAAGAAACTCACCCACTAGCCCTACCTCTTATTTTTTTCTTCTGAAGGAGGAAGGGCTGAGCCATGGGATTTGAAGCCAGGGTCTCCTTTCTTTCTAGAAGTACACAGGATGTGATGCTTTGATTACTTTCCTGTTTCCTTCTGGGTGATCTCTCAGGTCCAGAGAAAGTAAAAAAAATATGCTTGGACTAAGGAAATTCTTTCTGTAATTTCTTTTTTGACCTCTTAGAATTTAGAGGAATATTTGTTGGGAGCAGCCTAGGTGAGAAGAAGTACTTCTTGGCCATAAGTAGTATCTTTTTGTCTTTTTGTTTTAAAGGACTATACCATTGTCAGAACGGAGAACAGAGCCACAGAATTGCAGGACTGAAAGGAACCATAGATACCTAGATATCTACGATAGATATCTAGGGTGGTCCAGATTGGAGCCCTGGTCTCTCAGACTCCAGACTCTGTTTTCTCCATTACACTATGGCCACCTTTTTTTGCCAGTCACAAGGGAGGAAGGGAGAGAATAAGTGTTTATAGAACTGTGACTACGTGCCAGGCTTTGCAAATATTATCTCATTTGATCCTTTTAACAACCCTTAAATGTAGATGCTATGTTATCCCCATTTTACAGGTGAAGAAACTGAGGCAGACAGAGGTTAAGTTATTTGCCCAGGGTCGTACAACTAGTAAGAGTCTGAGGCTTGATTTGAATGCAGGCCTTCCTGACTCCAGGCCCAGTGCTCTATCCATTGTGCTACCTAACCACAGTCAGAGAATAGTATTTCTTCCTTTAGACTATGTGGAATTCATTGATCTTCCTTCCTTCCTTCTTTTTTTCTTTCTTTCCATCCTTCCTGTTTACCTGACTTCCTTTCCAGTTGACTCAGGGCCCTTACTGACCTTCTCATTCTCCCCATGGCGATGCTATCTTGCAAGGGCCCTGGAATCAGTGCCTGTAAGGTTCTTCTAGAGAAGGAGGCTTGAGATCTTGCTCCTTCAGAGTGCCTGCAGACCTCCTTGATTCTGTTTGTCTAGTTAGAAGCCATTGTCACTTTTGACAACTCTGTTCCTGAGGAGATATTGCCCTGCTGAACCTTGTTCCCAGGCTGCTCCTTTGTAATGCACAAAGCTTTGTCATTGTCAAAAAGTCAGCACTTGGATAATCATCACTTGTGTTATAATTGTTATTCTAACAGCTGACACTGTACTTTTCCTTTTCTCAAAGAGCTCAAATGACCCTGTGCATAAGAGCTTTCTTCCCTTTACAACATTCAGGGGAGGTTGGGAGATAGCAGACCATTTATCCTCCTGTAGAGCCAATGAGGAAATGGGAGCTTGAGATATCCCACTTGTCCTGGTGTCTTAATGCCTGTGGCTTGACTTGTATGTAACCTTTAACATATTTGATAAAGGTGGAGGGCAGTCCATAGGTGTGCTTGTGTTGTTATATTTTTAATGGACTGATAAGTTTTGCTGATTTTTTCCCCCATCTAAAAATTTTGTTAGATGACTCTCTGAAGTAAGAAAGGGAGGGATAAAGAGGGGAATTTAAGCAATGTAAAACAAAAGATAACTAAAAAGGAAAAAAAAACCAAGTTAGAACTTATAGATCTTTGAGATGGAGTGAGTACAGAATTTCAGGTCATCAACATATTGAGATTGGTACCAGGCAGGATGCTAGAGCAAAAATGAAACCAAGGATTGAACTTGGTGGTCCTTTCTAACTCTTAAGATTCCATGTTGAAGGGTAGTATGGTATAGTGTAAAGAATCCATTTCAAAAGACATGAATTAAAATACTGGTTCTGTCATTATCTGTGTGACCTTGGGCAAATCTTTGCCCCCTCTGAGGACCTCTGTTTAATCATCTTTAAAATTAGGGGATCAGGCTACATGAATTTCATTCTTACCCATGAGTTGATCAAGTGATCATAAATCATGCTTAGAACTAAGATCCAGGAGTTATTCACAGCATAGAGACACATCTTCTATAGCATGAGTTGATTTTTACTTTCCACAAAACACAAGTTCCTGTATCATTGAAAGAGAGACTGCCTATATAAAGTACCCTGTGTGCTGTCCTGTCCTGAGTAAAGTCCAAGGGCCACATGTAGTTCACAACACTCCAAGGGTGTCCTTGAAGCAGATTAAAATGTCACTGGGAAATATTTAACCAACTAAATAAAAATTCAATAAAATACAGACATTACATTTTGAAACTAAGTCTATATATGGCTTGCAGAGATCCTTATGTATGTATGATTAGTGACCCCCATTTCCATTTGAGTTTGACAGGACTGGGATAGTATAGTGATATTTGAATTAGGAAGACCTCTGTTCTTCTAGACACAAGTTGTATGACCACAGATTTAGCTTTACTCAATTTCAATTTCCATATGTGCAAAATGTACATGATATTCATACCTGTAATACATATAGTCTATACCTCATAGGATCATGGTGAGACTCCAGTGCAGCAATAGGTGTAAAGTGTTTTGCAGACTTTAAATGTTACTATCTAAATGTCAGTTGCCAAGCTAGCTAGTTAGCTAGATGGGATGTTATACAGAGAGGGTGTCCCAAAAGTCAAAGCTTACTAAAGCTTGTAACTACATTAAGACTTTTGGATGCCCTGTATATATAAACATATATATGTATACACACATATATGTATAAACACGTGTGTCCATGTGTATGTGTGTGTATGTGTGTATATATATATTCTCTCTGTATATATGTGTATATATATTTATATTTATTCTGTATGTACATATCTATATCTGTTATCTGTCTATATCAGGCTTCTCTAAAGTTTCAGTTAAAATCCCACCTTCTGCAAAAAGCCTTTACTGATCCATCTTAATGTTAATTGTTTCCCTTCAAGATGCCATCATCTCCATTTCATCTTGTATATACCTTGTTTGCATGTTGTCCTCTCCATAAGACTGACCTCCTTTAGGCAAAGGCTTTTTTTTTTCCTTTTTTTGTATCTTCAGCACTTAGCATATTGCCTGGCACATAATAGGTACTTTTAAACGTGACTTATTTTTGTTAAGATTTCCAGTAAATGCTGTTGATTATTGTTAGCAAAATCCTCTTCTGCCAATGACCGCAGTGGGATTTTTATTATTTCTAGAACCTTGACTTCAACATGGAAGAGAAGGTGAACCTTTTGGAATTGACATGGGCCTTTGACAATGAGTTGATGACTGGCGGTGGAATTCAGCAGGCAGCCTTGGCCTCCTACAGACATGAACTCTGCTATCTACAGTAAGAACTTTCTGTTTGTATATGTTAGCTAGAGGCTTGTGATGGAATTCTGTGGGTATCTGCATGTTAGCTAGCTTTATTGAAAATTTCAAATGCATGAGATGTGATATATATTGAAGGAAGTGTTGGAACAGTGGTCATGTCTAGGGAGAATCTCCAAACTGTCAGGGAAGAACAGCTAACCTTAGAAGCAGCCTGTGTTGTTGAACCTCTTCTTTTATCATTTAATCAATGAACATTTATTAACTACCTACTGTGAACTTACATTATGAACTTACCTTGACCTTAGCCCTTGGAGGAGGAATACAAAATTTAAGTAAGATGCCATCCTAACATTCAAGGAGAAAAAATTAATACAATGAAGACTCAAGTTTCCTAGTAGTACATTCTTCTCAGTCTGAACTATCAATTATGACTTGAAACCTGACACATTTCCCTCGTCATTTTCGCATGGTTTGAGTGACCCTGAGCCTTGTCTTATGAACTGAGGAACTCTGAAATCTTTTTTGAGGAGCGATAGCAAACAATAATCTCTAAAAGTGTCTAACTGAGCCAAATTACATCAAGATTCCAAAAGGAAGATAGAAATATATTTTATTATTTTGAAATCTGATTTTGCTAATCATAAGACTGAAAATAGCTCAATAAATCCAGAAAGTTTAAAAAATCAATCTGATTTTCTCGGTGGTGTGGGGTCCTGAACACAAAAGGAAAACAGAAAACATTTCCCAACTTCTTACACAGTCTCAAAATAAGAGTTTGCACAGGGACAGTATGTCAGTTACATTATGATCCCATTTTAATCACCTTCCATTTGAGATTTAGCTATTTATAAGTTCCCTCTGTTTGCCAAGAAGATAAGTGGAATGATTATTTTTATATGTTTATTGATTGATGCTCTTAAAAATTATAGGAATTATTGCAAGTAGCACATTCTGTTCCCTAGGTAGTAAACAGGAAATAACATTAATGGAAAATTAACTCACTTTTCTTAAATTTTATGCTTCCAGATGAAATAACAAAAATTGGATTATATTAAGACGATAACATCCAGATGATAACTGGAACCAATTAACATACAATTTGAGGAATGTGTAAATAATTGAACATAGAATTTTACATATAATCCAATCTAGTGTTGCTTATTTGTTCAAAATGCACTTTTTAAGCACGTACTTAATGCATAACACCATACAGTATGGTCTGGGAAAATATAATAAAAGGCATAAATGTTAAAAAGTTACAGCCTAGTTGGAACTGAGCAATTTTAGACAGCTTTACTAGCTGAAATTTTAAAGGACTAAACCTCTTTTTTCTTTGAATTCCATGGAGTATTATACTCCAGCAGGTTTTCCACATGGCAGGAGAATTGATGATAGGGAGAATTCTCCTTTTAGAACCTAGTGACTTTATCAGTGAACCTTACAAGTTGTACTGGAACAATGCTAGACCAAGGTCTCAGCAGTGATCCAGAATGACCAAAAGACTAGCTAATCCCAGAGAGTGCTGACCTGTTCTGTCCCCCTGTGGTCTACTTGACTGAGTTTGCAGCCATATACAGCTAGTAGCACACTGCCTTCCGGTACTACAAAGGACAGAAACGCACTCTCTACTTCTCCATCCTGCCCTTACCAATTGCAAGTTCTTCTTTTATTTTAATCTCTCCATGTGAGAGAAAATAAGATGGTGTTATGATGTGAATTCAATAATGTCTCCTTCCTCCATGGACAGAGGGCAAGCTGAGCAGACAGTGAAGGAAAGAGACAAACTGAAGCATGATTTGGAGAAATTGGAAAAACGCAACTTGGAGTTTGTCAAAGAGATGGACGACTGCCACATTGCCATGGAGCACCTCAATGAAAGCAAAATCAAGTATGTGAAGCCAAACTCTTGGGCTTAGGTTGACCAGTAAATTGTGGCTATCCTAGAACCAGAGGTGTTAATCTCCATATTCATATACATTATGCTTATGTCCAGTTCTATACCTCAGATATGTCAAACTCACTGGCCAGCAGCAATTAGAATGTAATTGGCTCATGTTTAACAAATTAAAAAAAATAAGATACAAAAATAGATAATGTTAATTTGTGGTTTTCTAAATCAATACATTGCCTGCAGGGTTTCTATTTGAGTTGACATCATTGCTCCACAATATGGTGATTCATTGTGTCACCACTGGAACACTGATCCTGGAGGCATGGAGATCTGAGGTCAAATCCAGCCTCAGATACTTACTAACTGCATGATACTGGGCAAATTACTTAATCTCTCCCTTCCTCAGTTTTCTCATCTATAAAATAGGGATAATAGTACCAATTGTCTCCCAAGGTTGTTGTAAAGATCAAATGAAATAATATTTGTAAAAAATATTATTTGTAAATACTATTTGTAATATTTGTAAAATTAAATAATATTTGTTTATAAATCTGAAAATGCTATATAAGGACTGTTATTGTTGTTATTTCTTTTTAGCTGAGATTGCTTGGAAATAGCATTGATAATGCAGCTAGGTGTAGTGAAGAAAATGCTGAACTTAGAGTTAGGAAAGACCTGAGATCAAATCCTTCCTCAGACACTTAGCTATGTGATCCTAGGCAAGTCACTGAACCCTTTTTTTTGGCCTCAGTTTCCTCATCTGTAAAATGGGTATAATAGCTGTCTCCCAGGATTGTTGTGAGAAACAAATAGGGCAACCCATTAAAAATGCTTCACAAATCTAAAAGTGCTACATAAATAAATTCTAGCTCTTAATTATCAGTAATATGCTTTATTTGCCTGAAACCTAGAAAACGTCCATTTGGATCTATAAATCAGACATGTAGTCCACTCACCATTTATTTTTCTAAAAAAAAAAAGAAACAACTGTGCGTCTCAAATTAAATTAATTTCAACCAGTGTTTTTAAAGTACCTGCTCTGTGCTAGGGTCTAAGAACACAAAGACAAAAATAAAAGGGACTTTCATTCAACTGAGAACACATTATGTGTGTGTAAATAATACGAGAATAATTGAGGTGTGAGAGAACACTGACAGCTGGGGAAGGGAAGGGTTTACAGAGGATGGGATATTAGAATTGAGCCTCTAAAGGAAGAGGTGGGTTTTAAGAGGCAGAAATGGGTATGGCATTGCAAGTAAGGGAGTATGGCTTATGTGAATACACACAGAGAGGTGATGGAGTATCAAAAACAGCTAGTTCTGTTTGGCTAGGATATAGGTAATGAAGGGGAAATACATGAAATAAGGCTAGAATAGTAGGGAAGAGCAGGATTCTGGAGGACCTGAAATGCTAGGTTAAGGAGTTTATGTTTTACATGTAAGACAGTAGACAAGCACTTTTGGTCAGGGGAAATTGTATGACCAGAACTAAGTGTGATTATTTTGATAGCTATGAGGAGGATGAAATGGAGAGGAGGGTGACTAGAAGCAGGGAAACACATTAGGAGACTTAGCCAGCCAAAAGAGGCCATAAGACCTTGGCTAGGGTGGTAGCCCTGTAAGGAGAAATGAAAGGGAGAGGAGGGAGAGATGAGAGAGGTATCATGGAGGTAGAAATGGTTAAGTCTTGGTAATTGATTGGATGTGGGGGATGCTGGAGAGCAAAAAGTAGAAGATGACTCTGAGGATATAAACCTAGATGATAGAGTTACCAATTTAAGGGCAGTATGCATTGGCTTCCAACCCTCATAAATCTTGGAATGTGGGATGAAGTCATTTGAGTCTGTGAGTAGTAGAGGAATATATACTTTCTCTTGCATTTAATGAAGTTGGTCTTGCATCTTTATCATTACTAGGCAGAGCCAGAGGCAGGGCTTCCCTCTGTGCCATCCTTTTGTCCTTTTTTGGTGAGGAAGACAGACACAACGAGAACTGGATTTTTGAATTGTTTCAGAAACAAGGAAAACCTTTGCTCAGCAAGACTCTCACTGTATGATGCTTATATGCTCAGTGGTGGAAGTCTAGCTCTGGGACCATCTTCCAACTCTGCCTAAGTTTCCATTCTTAAAAGTACTGCCTTGATTTGAAACATTTCAGAATAATAGGGCTTCAAGCAACTGGAAAGGATAGTTCTCCTTATTCGTTATGATTTTATTGGTAGCAGCATGGTGTGGTGGTAATAATAGGTTTGGTTTGCATAGTGCTTTAAGAGTGGAAAGTACTTTATATACAAAATCTCATTTGATCCTAAGAACAGCATTATGACATTAATACAACAACAATAATAGCTAGCACATAGTGTTCTATGGTTTATGTGCATGTCTTATCTGAGCCTCACAGCAACCCTGAGAGTAAATAGTGAAAGTATTATTATCCCTGTTTCCAGGTGAGGAAGCTAATTTTCAGAGACATCAAATGGCTTGTCCCTGGTTTCCCCAGCTCTGGTTCCAAAGACCAGGATTTGAATTCCCTGCTCTATTACTTACTATTTATACAGCTTTGTCATTTAAATTCTCTGGTTCTCAGTTTCCTCAAAATCAGATAATAGTTGTAATACTTGGACTACTTAGCTCACCGAGTTGTCATGAGAATCATTGGATAATAACTCTTTCTAGTCCTTTCCCCCTCATGTTATACATGAGAAATTGAGGCACTGATTGATTAAGTGACTTGCCTAGGGTCACATAGGTAATATCATAAGTGTCAGAGACGTGATTTGAACCTATGTCCTTTGGCTCCAAAGCCAGCGCCCATTCCATTGAACCAATTCACATAATCATAAAGTACTGTGTAAGTGCCAACTATTATCATTATCATCTTCTTCGTTGTTTTGGGATAAACTTGCTTTTCCTCAGTGTCTCCTAGGGGGAGGAGAAGAGAAGCATGAGGGGGAAATCAGAGAGAAAACAATGTGTGTTAATTAGTGTTGGAGAATTTCTTGCAATGAATTTCAATAGACAGCCCTTGAGTGAGGTCTGGACAGGATATATTGCAACCTGGCTGTTTGTTGATTTCCTTGAAGTCACTGTGTTCCCACACCAACACCAGCACACAGACATTGACTTTTTCAGACCATTGGTTAAGTGATGGAAAGAAGATGAATTGGCTGTAACTCAAAAAGCCATTAGCCAAAAGATAACGGGAAATTCCAACCAGAGCAGGGGGTCTGGGAGGTCAGCAAATAGGACTTTTGGGGAGAGAAAAAAACTAGGTTTTTGAAATGAGTTCTGCCACTGAGCTTGGACAAATCACCACCTTCTACAGGAAGCCTTCTCCAACCTCTCTTTTCTTTTTCTCTTTTGCTAGGCAGTCAGGGTTAAGTGACTTGCTCAGAGTCACACAGCTAGTAAGTGTCAGTTATCTGAAGCCTAATTTGAACTCAGATCCTACTGACTTCAGGGCTGGTGCTCTATTCATGATGCCACCTAGCTGTCCCTTTTAGCCTCTGTGCTTTTCCTCTTTTAATTATTCCTATTTATCCCCTATGTATCTTGCTTCATATGTATTTGTTTGCATGCTATCTCCCTCATTAGATTGTAAGTGCTTTCCAGGTAGGGACAGTCTTTTGCTTCTTTTGTATACCTAGCACTTAGCACCAGACCTGGCATATACTAGGAGCTTAATAAACGCTGATTTATAGTTTCCTTATCTGTAAAATCAAGAAATAATGCTGGATGGTCCCTTCTTGTGCCAGTATTTTAAGATGCTGTTATTCCTAAAGTCAGAATGGAATGGCTCAAACATAGAGGAAGAAATTTGTTTGTTTGCTTGTTTAGAAAGAGCACTGTCTTTGGCATGACAGGATTTGCATTGCAATCCCACTCTGGTATCTATATAAGACCTCAGACAAGTCACTTAAACCTCTCTGGTCATTGGTTTTCTCAGCTCTAAAATGAAGGGATTGGATTAGATGAACCTTAAGATTCCTTTCAGCTTAAAAGAATATGATCCTATTTAATTATCCTAATTGATATTAATTACTAATAATTATTAAAAGCAATGGTTTATGATATTTAATAGGTTATTATATTGGTTATGGTTTATTATATTTAATGGTTTCTTTTATTTAATAATAATGAAGATTAATGATAACAAAGCAATTATTAAACCTAATTAAGGTTCCTGTCAGCTTAAAATGATATGACCCTATTTAATTAGTATCTTAATCATTATTAATAATAAACAATGAACTAACCTTATTTATTATAGTTAATAAATATTCTTTCGTTTAATAATGTAATAATTCAAACAAATTCAGGTTCCTTCCAGCTTAAAATAATACAATCCTTTTAAATTATGATACTAATTAATTATTACAAACTACTACTAAGTCTTTACACAGTAAGACAAAGATTTCAGCTCACAGAGCTTCCAGCTGCGTGGTGCGTGCAGGGCCCTGAGGTACGTACAGAGTTTATGTAAGGTGTAGACTCTGCCTTTATGGAATATAAACCAGTAGGAAAATAAGACTTGGTCGCAGATAGGCATGATCAGGGGTGTGCTGGTAAATCTTTAACAACTGTTCCTTTGGGGGAGAATCTATTTATGGAACATTTTAAAATTTAATCTGCATTATTAATATGTTCTCCATCACTTTAAGTCTAGAAATTAATAAAACAGTGTCAAGCCCTGAGGCCAGTAAAATAGTCACACTCAAAATTTAACAGGCAGGTCTTGGGCCCCACTGTACCCCTGGATAATACACAAACTACTCGATTAAGTGAAATTAAGGAGCCTCAAACAAAATACTATTTGATGTCTGAGGTTTAAAAATATAAATAGAATTCTTGCTATACAATTATTATGCTAGATTCTTTGCAGTCAGAGCGGGCATGGAGGAGTCTAGCTTATTTATCTCCAGAGCAGTGAGGACAGCAGTGACACCAGTAGCATAGATTTTTATGTTTTTAAAAATAAGTAAAGGGCAGCTTGGTGGTACATTGGAGAGAGCACTTGGCCTTGAGTCAGGAAGATCTGAGTTCAAATCTGGCCTCAGACACTTACTAGCAATGTGATGCTGGGCAAGTCCCTTAACCCCTATTTGCCCCAGTTCCTCATCTGTAAAATGGGGACATGCTGAAGAAGAAACTAGTAAACCACTCCAGTATCTTTACTAAGAAAACCCTAAATGAGGTCATGAAGAGTCAAGCACAACTGAACGACAACCACAAATAAGCTAAGGTGACATATAAACTCCTTGAAGGCAGGGACTGTTTTTTTGTTTTTATTTTATATTTGTGTCCCTAGTGCAAGTTTAATAAAATATCTGCAGTGAATATTCTATGATTATATGAAAGCAAACATGTTTTGTTATTATTACCAGCAATAAAGTCACCTCCCTACTTCAGTAATGAAAATATTTAGAGACATTCATTCCACACAGTTTTTGTTGCTTTGATACTATTATAGGAACAGCTTCTGCCAATAGCCACACCTCTCCAGAATGCTCGTGGAAGAGGTCATTCTGTGGTTTACCATCCTAGTGGTACAAACCTCATGTGGGTATTTGCCCAGAGTGCCAGCTAATCACACTACAGTGAAATAATCAGTTTCTTCATTTCACAGCTTTCCCTAGCAGCCTACCTACTAATTAGCAAATGATCCCTCCAGACCTTGTGACTCCAAGCCAGTCCTGTTGCCAGCCTGATAATTGGCCTCCTTGGTTGCTCAACCTTGTTGTTTCCTTCTGGTCCTCAGGAGAAGGGCCAAGAAGTCTGACCAAAAGTCTCCTTCCTCAATCAGGGTCCTGGTCTTTTGGGTAGGCAAGGGAGGCCTCTTAGCAGGGAAAGCACAAGACTATACAGCAGCAAGTTCTCAGACTTTTTGGTCTCGTGATCTATTTGTACATTTCAGAATTATCAGGGTAACTAGGTGGTGCCAGCCCTGGAAGCAGAAGGACCTGAATTCATATGTGGCCTCAGATACTTTAGCTTATGTGACCCTGGGCAAGTCATTTAACCCTGATTGCCTCAGAAAAGCAAAATTATTGAGGAGCCTACAGAGCTTTTGTTTATGTGGGTTACATCTGTTGGTACTTACTATATTAGAAATTAAAATGCCTTAATATTATTATGGTATAGGGCAGCTAGGAAGTATAGAGCACCTGGCCTGAAGTCAGGAAGGCCTGAATTCAGATGTGAACTCAGATACTAGTTGTGTGTCCCTAGGCAAGTCTCTTAAGCCTGTTTGCCTCAGTTTTCGCAACTGTAAAATGAGCTGTGAGAAGGGAATGGCATATCACTCCAGTATATTTGCCAAGAAAACCCCAAATGGGGTCACAAAGAGTTATACATGACTGCAAAACAACTCAACAGCAACAGTATTATTATGAAAATAGTTTTGACCTCATGGACCCCCAGAAAAAGGTCACCTCTCCTCCCCGCCTGTCCCTTGAAGCTTACTGTCATCCCTCTGCTTCTGTATTGTGTGCACTGTTGAAAACTGGGCTTGAGCTTTTTTTAAGTAGGAAAAGTCATTCATTCATATTTTTAAGATGCATTGAGAACATTCTTATAGCCCTCCTTTCAGGAAAATGCTTCAGTTGCTTTCTCCTATATGAAAAGTAAATAAGGTTAGGAAGTGTTGCAACTACACAGAAATGAAACTCCATTTTAAAGAGTCCACTTAATTTTTTAACTTCATTTTTTCAATTAACAAGCATTTATTTTCTCTCTCTCCTACTCTCCTTCCCCTATATTGAGAGGGGAAACATCAAAACCTATAGTTTCCAATTTTTAGAAGTTTTTTTTTCCCTTGTCACAAAGCCTTTGAATTTTATAAAGAAGTATAATCTGATACCTATAGGAGCTTCATCTTTTCAGTACTCTCCCACAAGTTTCCCTTCTTATCAAATGGTCTCTTTTGGGTCCACTACCTTTAGGGGCAGTGTTTCTCACTAGGGGAACCTTGTAGGCACCAGACTTTAAAGCGTATTCCTTTGAAAGGTTGGTGCTAGTGTGACTTTGAACTTTCTGCTTTTGATGAGCGTGTAGTTGACTAAAGTTTGAAGCTCTTGTTAGGCCAAGCTCTTATTAGGTCAGATGAAGGAGGCTTCAAATTCGAAGGTCACCTTATTCTGTGATCCAGAGATGTGTCATCATTAGACCTGCAGCTTAAGACATCTCACCTCTAGTTATTCAGAGGTTGAAGACTGCATACTACGTAACCTGTTTTACATGGGGTAGAAAAGTTCTGAAGTGAAAGTAATCGTTGAGGTTTTAGGAAGAATAAAAGTAAGGATAACTGCTAAAGACACAATGAGGAAAAAATGACTTTATGAGATACGTTCTTATGTATTATTGAATTAATTTTATAGGTGAAGAAACTGAAGTGAGACAAAGTGGCCTAGTAGATAAAGGTACTAGGCTTGGAGTCAGGAAAACCTGAGTTCCAGTTCTGCAACGGACACTTGCCAGCTGTGTTATTCTGGACAAGACACCTAGCTTCTCTGAGCTTCAGCTGTCCCATCTATAAAAAAGAAATAGTAATAGCACCCATCACATAAGGTTCTTTTGACTATGAAATGAGAAAATGTATGTTGAGTGCATTGCCAGCTTTGAAATTCTAAAAATAAATAAAAGATGAGGAAGGCTCAGAGGTTGTTACTAGCCTAGAGGTGGAGAACCTGTGACCTCGAGGCTACATGTGAACCTCTAGGTCCTCAAGTGTGGCCCTAATGTACTTGAGGACCTAGAGGGTCATATGTGGCCTCGGGGTCTCAGGTTCCCCATCCCTGGACTAGCTCAAGTTCACACAGTGCAAACAAGCATCAGGGGTAGACTTAGAACTCAAATGTTCTTAATTCCAAACCCAGCACTCTACAAAACCACCCTGCCTTGTCTGTTGTATTGCCTCAAGCATTCCTTTTTGAGGGAAGGGACTTACTTGATAAGCTGGATATTTTTAAGTACTTGCTTGATCAGAATTACAATCAAGTGTATCTATTCATCAGAGTCATTTCTTAAAAAGTTCTTAATCAAACTTGAAGTTTACTTGGGTTATTGGATGGTCATTTTATCACACATGCATTTGGATTTAGTGCTAACAGAATTTTTATATACTCTCCAGTGCTTAGCACATAGTAAGTGCATAATAAATGCTCTATCTCTCTATCTGCATGTCTGTCTGTCTATCTCTATCATCATTTAAAATTCCAGGTTTCCAGGTTGCCTGTTTGGACTGGGCAAATTCCTGGAAGTATGTTTGAACTTATATCAACAACTTTTATACCCATGGAGAGCTACTAAATGCCATGTATTTTTATCTCATCTCATAATGCACTTGTTAGACTTGCTGAATGCAGTCTGCCTTATATTTTGTGAAAACTGGTCATAAAGATGTATGGGGGTTTCAACTTGATGAAAACGTCTATTAAAAGTGACAATCTGACAGAATAATGGAAAGAGCTTGTCAGTAAAGGTCAGCACGTTTGACAGAACTGTTTGCGTCATACTTAAAATTCTCATCTTATCCTGTTTGCCTAATGGCTGTTTGATGGACTAGAGAAAAACAAATTAAGCATCATATTCCATTTTTGTAAGGCCTCAGAGCTTTTATTTTTTTATAGAGGGAAAGTCAGCTTGAGTGCCTGGAGAATTAATTCAGTAATTCCTTTGCTCATTAGGAGAAATGAAACCATAAAAAGCCTGCAACTTGAAAATTACCTTGAGGGCAAAAAAAAAAAGCACCTGAGAATTTTCTAATTCTAAACAATTTTCATTGTTTCAAAAATAATATTTTTAGATTCAGCTGGACATAAAATAATGAATCAAATTGCTATCATCTCTTAACTCATAGAATTACAATAGCTAATCTACATTTGGATTTATCTACTTTGTAGATTGTCTTCAGAAAGTTTTACATTCCAAATGAGCTTTCTCCCACTTCTCAGCATGAGCCACCTTTATGTTCCTTGCATTGGTATGATCAGGGAATATACAATAATTCTAATATGCCAAAGAAAGCATAATGAGCAAAAATTTTTTTAAAGACATATGTATTCTGAGACCAACTGCAAATGGTTTTTGAATGATCCATTCCACTGATTGGTTCATTAGCTAGACTGTTGAGTTATCGTTAATGTGTACATCTTAAATTTGATTTCCCCCCTAAGTATCTGGTAGAAAATTAGCAACAAGACTTTCTGAGGACAAGGGGACAAAAGTCCTTCCTTCATATCCCTCTTGCACAATCTCCTTTTTGTTAGACATAATCCAAGATGGAGGATAAAGATGCCCTGGCCAGTGCTCTAGCAATTTAATTCAACAAATACCTTATTGCACTTACAATCACATTCCCAGATACATGACAGCCAAGAAATAATTTATGTAGAAATCTTTCATGAGCAGATAGAGGAGGGTGTTAAGAAATTAGCAATATATAGAAAATTTCTATAAGGATTTGTTATTCCTTCAGTAGGACTGAGCCATGTGTATTACTTTTCAGGCCTCATGAAGGAAGTTGTAAGTGTGGGAGACTAAAGATTTGTCTTTGGGTCCTTGGGAGCGTTGCCTCCTCAACCTATCCAGCGACCATTATGGCTTTTTAGGGCAAGGCTTTGGGCAGTCTGTGGTTTGCACTGTGTATGCTGAACTGAATGCAGAATGAAGAACTAAATGAAAGGCCCATAGCTTTGAGCCATCCATTTTCTCCAGAACCCATCACCATCAGTTCTCATCACCATCAGTAGCCAAAGGACTGTAAATTTAGAGAAGGATTTCTTGAATGTCATCGACCCCTTTGTCAGTCCCTTTACAGAACAAGTTTTTAAATAAATGAAATAAAATGAGATTACAAAATAATTATATATGCTGAATCAAGTATATTGAAATACATTTATCAAATTTTTAAAAACAAAACTCACAGACTACAAGTTAAAAACCCCTGGAAGAGGTCTTAGAGGCCATTGAGTCCAACTCCCTCATTTTACTGGTGAGGAAACCGATGTCAGTAGAAATTATGTGACATACCAGTGGTCTGACAGGTAGTAAGTGACAAAAGGAGAATTTAAACCTTGGTCCTCTGACTCCGAAGTCATTTATCCTTCTGTTGCATCACATTGCAATATCCAACTATGTCTGAGTGTAGCCCCAAGCATGTTTTATTATTGATGAGGCTCCTGTTTGAAATCTTTGGGCCTTCTACTTCAAATTTCATGCATTCATTTTCAGGTCAGATAACTCTAGCAGAACCAATCAAGCACCTTGCACAGACTGCCATCAAGATGCAGGATTGTAGCCATCCAGTTGCTTCTTACAAAGTTAAATGAGGGGACTGGCTCAGACCACATAGGCAGCAGATAGCCAGCCTCCACAGATCTTCTCATTGCTTTGAGGACTCCTTGTTTATCATCATGCCTGTTTTCTGCTTAGGACACTGAATGTCTTAATTCTGTGAATAGTGAAGGAAAGGGAATGTGCAATGTATTTTATAGATAAATCACTGTAGAATGGAAGAAAAAGCAGAAAGAAGGCTGAGGTATTATTGCCAAGGGCAGAGCTCAATCTGGAAACCTCTATAAACCTAAACACCCAGCTGGGTGCCTCAGATGTTGAACACAGTTTGGAGATAGATCTCATTTAGATTCCAATGACTCTTCTGTCAAGGAAAACATAAAGAAAGACAGCCTAATAGTTAGAGCCATCCAACAGTGGAAGGAACTGCCTTTCAAGGTTGTATCATTATCAGCATTTCCTCCAGCCAAGACTAGAGGACCCATTGTCAGATCTGTTGCAGAGGGAATCCTGTCCAGGTAGAGGTTGGATAAAATTTCCCTGGGGTGGGGAAATTTTAGAAATTTTAGACCCATCTTAGAAATCCTAATGCTGTGATGACATTATTCAGCCCAGCATTCAAGACCATCATGATGTGGCTGTAACTTTTCTCTTTAAATTAGGGATCTGTAGTATATAAATCACTGTGTTTGGTGCTGGGACAGATAATAAAATAGAACAGAGAATTTTGTATTCCCAAAGAAGTTGTAGAGGTTATATTCTAGTGGGGGGGATAAAATTAGGAGGCATTGAGGCATAGTGGAAAAAGCACTATCTCTAGGGTCAAACGACTAGGATCCAATTATTTCCTATATAGTTTTGGGGTATGCACTCAACATTCTTGGACCTCAGTTTCCTCATATGTAAAATAAGGAGGTTGAATTAGATGGCTTCTGAGATCCCTTCCAACTCTTGATCCCCATAATCCTATGAATTCAAACACCTGTAACAGAAAAGAGAATGCATTAAGTGCAGAAGAGCACCTGCCTGAGAATCTTGGTTAAATCATACAGCCAAGCCCATCCATTCATTAAACTCATTAAAACAAAAAAGTTTCTCCACTCCAAACTGAAACAATAAAGAAATGCCAAGTGCTATGAGAATTCAGAGAAAGGAGAAAACAGTTCCAGTTGTGATTGGGAACAGGGAAAGGGGGATCAAGGAAGAGTTTCTGGGGGAGCTAGCATTTGTGTTGAGCCTTGAAGGATGGGTAGTGTTTCAATAGATGGATGTGGAGGCAGGGCAGAGTGGGGCATTCCAGTGTAGGAAATATCACGACCAAGCATAGCATATATTTGAGGCAAATGGAATAGTCTGCTTTTGGCCATAGCATAGAATACTAAAGGTACAGAAGAATGAATGAGGCTAAAAAAATAACCAGGAACAAGACAATGGTGGGCCTTGAAATGCACATAGACAACTTTCCATGGAAAATGGCCACGAAAATTTCATAGAATATTAACTTTGTCCCACTCCCCTTAGATATGCTCTTATCCTCTTCTGAATCTTATATCTGTATCTTTCCTATGGATTTTGTACCCTGTATTCTGCTTATTTGTGTATATCCCCTACTTCCCTCCATCCCCCACTAGATTATATTGCAGGCAATATCTTATTCATTCTTGTATCTCCAGGGGCATCTGGTACAGGATCTTGCATATTTATTGTATTTGTTGAATTGGAGAATAATAATAGCTAGCATTTATATAGCATTTTAAAGTTTTCAATGCCCTTTACTTCGGTTGCTTCATTTCATCTTTACAATAACTTGTGAGGTAAGTGCTGTTATTTTACATATGAGTAAATTGAGGCTGAGAGAAATTAAGAAGACCTGCTCAGGATCACACAGCCAGGATCCAAACGCAGGCCTCCCCATCTCCAGGTCCAGCAGTTGATATACGTTGTACCACCTATCAAATTGGTAAATATTTACTGAGCATCTCATTTATGCCCAAAACTATTTGACACTGGGAAGAATCCTAAAGGAACATAAGACATGTTCTCTACTTTTCAGGGAACTTAGTTGAAGAGATAAGAATAATGTGAAAAAACAAAAGAACACTTTAGTTTTATGTGACAGTGACCATGATTGTAGCAGGAGTCCAGGGAAGGACATCATCATGGGTTGGCATGGTCAGGGAAGGCTTCAAAGGAGAGGACAGAGAACCTGAAGTGGGCTTTAAAGGCTTCACCTAGGAATTAATATTTGTATGTTACAGACACCTGGAGGAGGACTATAGAGGAAAATTGTCACTACTTCGATCTGAGATCGAGATGGAGCGAGAGATGCTCTGGCAGCAGGTGAACAGACAGAGGGCCAAGTTTGAAGCAGACATTGAGTATCTACAAGGGGAAGAAATTTGCCTTCAGGAGAAGTTGACCTTGGCCTTGAAGGTAGGGAAGACTTCCATATTGGGCCATCAGGACCAATTAGAAGATGTTGGTCTTATTGCCACTTCCCTTACCCCCAAAAAGGTACTGTTTTAACAGAATTAAAACAAACTAGTTATCCTACAGCTTAAAATCAAAGAGCTCATTTAGTCCTTCCACACTGCAATACTGTGCTCCATTCAGAAAGTGAAAAGAAGATGGAATAAGCATTTACACAGTGCCTACTATGTGTAAGGCACTGTACCAGGTGCTTTTTAAATAAATATTATCTGATTTAATCTTTATAGCAATCCTGTGAAGTAGGTGCTCTTATCAGTTGAGGAAACTGAGGCAGACAGATTAAGTGATGATCCACTGTACCACCTTGCTGCATTCGGGTATTCTTGACTCTAGACCTACTTTTCTATCCTACTGCATAGAAGCTGATGAGATCACCAGACATAATATAGAGTAAAAAGAGAATGAACCGAGGACAAAGCCTGAAAGGACACCCATAGCTACTAGATATAGTATAAATGAATGTCCAGCAGAGAAGACTGAGAGGGAATGGTTACATCAGAAGGAGGAATGGAAGAGGGGTACAAAAAGAGATAATATCAAAGAGGAGAAAGTGATCAGTAGTTTCAAATGCTGCAGAAAGGTCAAGAAAGATAAAGGTCAAATAAGGATCATATCCTTACAGATATTCATGGACAAAATAGAAAAAGAGAGGTTGGTTGGTTGTTGTCCTTCATTCTTGAAGAGACCAAAATGACATCACTATGTTAGAGTCAAGTTAAACGTGTCTGTCTGTGACTGCTCAGACCTGTATAAGCTCAGAATGCTCCTCATAGGTCAGGCATAAATTGTCCATGTGAATGTTTGGGGTGGATTCTCTAAATTTCCACACCTTCCCTTTCTTTTGAGCTGCTTCAATTCTCCTTTGCTGTTAGAGCACGGCACCTTATTTGATGTGGGTACGCCATGCTAGGCAGTCCTTTCCCAGTGTCTTCCATGTCATCCAGAGTTTTTCACAGAGACCTTGAAACTGTCTTTGTATCACTTCTGACCACCATGTGAGCACCATCCTTGTGTGAATTCTCCATAAAATAGTCTTTTAGGCAAGCATATGTTTGTCATTTGAACAGCATGGCCAGAACATTGGCATTGTGCTGTCTGCAGTACGGTTTGAATACTTGACAATGTAGCTTGAGAAAGGACTTCAGTATCCAGTACCTTATCTTGCCAGGTGAGCTTCAGAATCTTCCTAAGACAATTCAAATGGAAGTGATTCAGTTTTCTGGCATGGCACTGATATACTTTCCAGGTTTCACAAGCATAAAACAATGAGGTGAGCACCACAGCTCCATAGACCTTCGGTTTGGTAGGTAGTTTAATACCTCTTCTCTCCCATGCTTTCCTTTGGATAAGGATAAAAAGACAGTCATATCCTTACAAACATACATTAACAAGATAGATAAAGAGAGGATTAATGAAGTGAATACCTCCAACAAAAGCTATAGACCCAAAGGAGACTTAGCAATGAAATCTTAAAATAACAAATGGGTCAAAGAGCAAATTATAGAAACAACTAAAAACTATGTAAAATAACATTATAACAGTGAAGATTAAATAAGGGAATGGAATAGAATCCATTATGTTTCAAGTAAACTGAGAAAAGCACAGGTAGTGATCATGATTTCAAACAAGGCTAAAGTAAAAATAGACAAGAAAAAAGACAATCAAGGAAATTATGTGTTAAGGCATTATAGATATTGAATCAATAGCAATACTTAATATATATCCATTGAACAGCATACCATCTAGGTACATAAAGGAAAAGTTCATAGAAGTACAGGGAGAAATGAACAGTAAAACTCTAATAGTAGATGACCTCAATGTATCCCTTTCAGACTTAGACAAATCTAGTAAAATGTAAACCAGAAAGAAGTTAAGTACTTTTGAATGGAATCTGAGAAAAATTAGGGATGATAGATCTCTAGTAATCACTGAATGGAAACAGAAAAGATTTTCTTATTTCTCAGCTGGGCATGACACCTTTCTGAAAAATATAACAGGCATTGAGGCATAAATACCTCAAAATAAATGCAGAAAAACAGAAATAATGAACATATCCCTTATCAATCATGACACAAAAATTATATTAAACAACCCATGTAGAAGAATTAATCATTAAAATAAAACAACTTAATCCTAAAGAATTAGTCCAAAGAGTAAATCATAGAAACAATAGAAAATATTATCCAAGGTGGGGGGAAGGATGAGAATTGGCAAAAGAACATTAGATTTGGCGATTAAGAGGTCATTGGAGGAAGGCAGTCTCAATTGAATGATATGGCCAGAAACCAACTTACAGAAGATGAAGAAGAGAGCAAGAGGAGAACAAGTGGTGGTATCTAGTAGGTATAGACCCCTTTTGTCAAGGAGTTAAACCAAAAAGTGGGGGAGAAATGGGAGATTATAGCTCATGTGGTCACATAATTTCCTTGATTGTCTTTTTCCTTGTCTATTTTTACTTTAGCCTTGTTTGAAATCATGATCACTACCTGTGCTTTTCTGAGTTTACTTGAAACATAATGGATTCTATTCCATTCCCTTATTTAATCTTCACTATTATAATGTTATTTTACATAGTTTTTAGTTGTTTCTATAATTTGCTCTTTGACCCATTTGTTATTTTAAGATTTCATTGCTAAGTCTCCTTTGGGTCTATAGCTTTTGTTTGGGGTATTCACTTCATTAATACTCTCTTTATCTATTTTGTAAGGAGGGGAAAAAATATGTATGTGTTTGTAGTCAACAGGGAAAGAGCAACTAGATGGGGGGAAGAGGTAGAGAGAGAGAGGGAGAGAAAGAGAGAGAGAAGATGACAATGGAGGCAATCTGCTGGAGAAGAAAGGGGGGAATGGGATAAAGGGGATACACACACACACACACAGAGGAATGAAGTAGGAAACAGTGAGAGATGTCTGAGTAACATAAAATAAGGAAAGAATGGGGGAGAAGGTGGAGCTCTTGGTGAATGACCTTAACTTTTTTTTTTGTGAAATACCAGGCATTAAAGAGAACATCAATATGTATGTTTAAGTTCCCCAGCATGGGGGAAGGGGAAGGAATGGCCTTTCTTTCTTTCATTAGTATGACAGGGAAAAACTACATAACTTGACAGTTTTCTCTCTCATTTCCCAGCATTTGCAAATATTCATCTCTTTTCTCATGATAACATCTGGGTTTCAATCATTTTCAAAGTAAAATATTCATTCACAGAATACAGCAAGATAGTACCTTACAAATAATTTTTTACCAAGCATTTTATTATTGGAACGTCTGTGAATAAAAAAAAATGTGTCTCTTTTTGACAGGGTGCCGGTGAATTACACTTAAATTTTACATTGAGTAGCAGCATAGGCCCTATTGGACAGACCCTAAATTTGAATCCAGGGAGACCTAGATTCAGATATCACTTCATACATAGTAAATCATTTCACTTTTCTATACTTCAGTTTCTTCATCTGTAAAATGGAAGATTTGGATTTGATGGCTATTAAGAGAGACCTAGAACTGATCTCATGAGCTCGTGAACCTCAGTTCCCTCATCTATAAAATGAGGGTGATAATACCTATAATACTCATGTTGTAAGATTAGAATGAAAGAGCATTTTACGAAACTTTGCCAACCATCTTCTGAGGAATGGGGTGACATCCCTTAACCAGGGATTGTATGTTCCTGAGTATCTGCGTAATATTATGCCCTCACTCTCATTTTCTTATTGTTTTCCTGCTTTTAATACTACTGAATATTCTAAGACTTTCATTGAATATAGACTACAAAAGATACATCTCTGAACAGAGTGATCCTTTCATTAAATTCTCCCACTTCATCTTGTAGGAAAATAGTCGATTGCAGAAGGAAATCATAGAGGTTGTGGAAAAGTTGACAGCGTCAGAAAAGCTGGTATCAAAGCTACAGGATGATCTGGAATTTGTGTTGAAAGACAAGGTAATCCTTCTACTTAAGCTATCCTTTGTGCCTATCAGAAAGGGGTCTTAAGATTGGGCTGGGGTGAGAGTTGCTGTGTATATACATTTGGTAAATCAGGCTCTTGGCTTAAAATATTTGGCACCAAGAAAAAGGGTAATGACACAGTCCTGAGTTCAGTCTTCTTTCCTATCTAGAATTTCATAATGAAGGAAGGACTAATGCTGTCATTCAGTCTGTTCAAAGGTTCTTTTTATTTCTCAGGACCTTTCACTAAGGTGAAAGGATCCCTATTATATAATCAAACTACCCAAGGCAGTTTTCCAAAATTCACTTCAATTCTATTTGCAGAATGTTAATTAAATGACTTACCTTGTGAAAGAAATTGTATTTAGGTAAGCAAAACACTGTAAGATATAGTCCCTTCCTTTAAGTTTTTCACAAACTATTTTGGGCAAATAAAGTATGCACACACCTCATTTCAGAAATTTGAAGAGACAAACCAGGTTGATAAATGTTCAGCAAACATGTCTTAACAGCCTCTGTGTACTCATAGTAGCCTCATACAATGGCAGGTTTTTGGAATCAGTAAAAGTGACACTTGGAAGTGAGAAGGAGCGGTCACACACATGTGCCATGCCCTTTTCTCCTCAGCCCCCATTACCTCTGCCACTTCTGTTGTCACCATCATCATTCTACTCCCTAGGCGTCACTGTTGGGGCATGGGGAGAGGGGAGGAGAAGGGGCAGCAGGGACAGTCACCTTATGCCAGCTTTGTAACTAGCTTTTGCCAGGGAGAACTTCATGAGCTCCATCTTCTGTGGATGCCAGACCTGTAAAACAAAAAAGTAGTCATTCATTTGATATTTTAGTAATTTTATGAATAGGGACTGGATGAACTTAGAATAAAGTACCGAGCACTCTACTTGGTAAGCGAAGAAAAGAAGCATTTATTGAATATCTGCTGTGTGTCAGGTACAAAAATTCAGCCCCTGCTCTCAAGGAGCTAAATAGAAAATAACTAACAGAGGTAAAGTGCTAGAATTAAAAGAGGATGGGAAAGGCTTCCTGTAGAAATTGGAATTTTAGAGGCCCTGCTTGCTACAGATTACAGGTGAGTGTTATTTACTGTAAAAATGGTTGGAGAGGAAGTTAGATCCCTCTGGCACTCTCATGCCTTTTCATCCCTGATTCCAGCAAGAATAGCCAGCTAATCTGAGAAAGTTGATGTGACCAGTTCTTTTAATTGCAGGCAGTGGGTCTGTGAGGTGGGAATCCAGGATCAGTGTTTGAGAGCAAACCTATGGTAAATTACCTCTCACAAAAACCCTTGCTGTCAATGAACCTTTTGCAGGTGAGCTGGGTGTGGCACCAGTAAAACAAGTTCCTGTCCCATTCCTAGCCCACCTGTATCGTAAGTCATGGAACTAGAGATGCTTACTTTCCATTTTAGGATCATGCGGCTTTTATTATTCAGGTCTCCTTAGTTTTGTTTATAGACAGGTGTGCTCAGGTTTTTGGTAGACTAACATATATATAGCTTCTCCAAGTTAAGGCAGGTCATATATATAGAACTGCATTTGGAAGAGTTCTAACCCATTACTGGGATAGGAGTGTGGAGGCTTGGTGATGGGTTAGAGCAAAAACCTGCCATTATTAAATACTTATTTTCACAACACTCCTAAGGTGACTGAAACCAAATTAAAATGTATTGGTGAATATTTCTAAAAACAAAAAAACATACAATAAAACATAAATAATGTTAATTTGTGGTTTTTCTACTGGATCATTACATATGGTTTAGTGGCCTCCATTTCTATTTGAGTTCAGATGATCCATCACAAAGTGCCATAGAAGTGAGTCAGGCTGAGAGACTCAATATTTTTTCCCCTTTATTTGAGCTACAGTTGGAAAGGAATATCTTGTTGTCTTCCTGTCATTTGCATCTTCTGGTTGAGGATAATAAGAATTTTATTTATTGGATTTGCAGCTGGAGCCGGCCAACCCTGAACTTTTCAGTCAGGAAGAACGGTTTGCAGAAGTTATAAAAGAATATGAACTCAAGTGCAGGGTATGTACCTCTGGGAAACTCCTTTGCAAAAATCCTTTGAAAAAATTTTTCTCTCTCTGGCTGCTGAGAAGTCATATGCCTTTTCTGTTTAACTTAGTGGAAAGAAAGGAGATACATAATTTCTCTTTTAATTGTTTTTGTTTGGAACAGGCAGAGAACGTCTTTGTCTCTTGGGCAAAAAGCTTTCTGTATCTCCTAATCCTTTCTACTGTTCCTAAACTTCCATGTTTCTCAAGCCGCTTTTCTATGATATTGCTGTGCGCTTAGGAAGGGGGCTGTAAGTCTCTTCTAAGAGAGCATCCCACCAGTTGCCAGTTATAGGGTATGGGGTACTAACATACTTATCTGGATGCCAGTGATAAATATAAAAGGTGCTGGAAGCTCCCCTCTCTACTGTTGCCAGTTAAGACAACGTTATTATTGTTGATTCTATTGTTAGGAATGTGTTCTTCCCTAAAGTCTTTCCAAAGATTCCTTCGGTTTGCCATGGATTAAACCTAGGGGCTGGAGTCAGAAGTCTTCCTCTATTTTTCATTTTGGTATATTGTTATTATTCCATGATCATCGACATTGACTGGCTGATCACTGCAGGTCAGCAATAGCTTAAGGTGGTGCTCGTTTTTATAGATAACTTTTAAGATAATTCAGTTAGGTCCACCTCAGCAAAAGAGGTTGGGCCCTTGCATCTCAATTCCTCCCCAAGGAGCAAGAACGTGACAGTTTACAGGTAGAAGTACAAAGGTCACAGGTGGAGGATGACTTGGCTACGTGACCAATATGTGACTGAGTGATACCTGCCCCCAAACTGATTAACAAGCAGGCCTGGGAACTGTGGGATACTGAGTCAATAGGTAACTTTCAATAGTAATAAGACACTTTTATCCCTGATCCTGTCTTTTACTAAAGCTCTCTCCTCCTTCTTTTCTTCATCTTATATGTTTAATTGACCACTGGATCTTTAAATCTCTTTTCAATTTAAATCTCTTCAGTCTGGCTTCTTTCTACCTTTCTGGTCTTCTTACACAATACTCCCTTGCACACAGTCCTAGTCCCATTGGCTCACTTGCTGTTCCACACACATGACATTTTATCTTCTATCTCCATACTTTTGTCTGGATATCAATCCCTTCTCACATCTGTCTCTAGAAACTTCTGGTTTCCTTCAAGGCTCAACTCCTGAGACTTCCACATGAGGCCTTCTTTGATCCTTCCATTTTTGATGCCCTAAAATAATTTTGTATGTAGATATGCATGAACTGTGTGTATACATATACATACTTAAAGATACATACTTATGTATATGTATATATAAAATATTCTGGAGTCAGCTTGTGAAATTACAAGCTTGTGCTTGTAAGAGCAGCTTGTGAAATTTTCAGTGAGCATTATACTTGAGAAATAAGCAAATGCTACAGATTAGGGCTTGATTTATTATTTTATTGATCATCCAGATCTAGTGTTAATAATGCAGATTAAACCTGAGCATGTTTGTGGGTGCATTTTTTTTCCTGGCAAACTCAATCATTAGACATTTACCAGTCCATAGTAACTGGCATCTATATAGAATTTTAAGTTTTACAAAGATATTTATATCCACTAGCTTTACAACACTTCTCTGTATATGTATACACACACACTCACATACACAAATATACATGAACACACACATATGAACACACACATACATATAGTTGTGAGAATTTTCAGGATTCTTACTTGTTATTGCCCAAGTAAGTGAGCAAAAGATGGGGGAGGGAAAGAGAGAGAGAGGAAAAGAAAAACAGGTGCTTGAGTGAGCAGGTCCAACACATAGCCCAAAAGGTACTTATTACAACAAAAAGCAGGTGCTTAAGTTATTACAAAAAAAAGTTTGAATCTTTGTTAGCACAGCTATTTTATAGTAGACTAAAGAAATCAGTACCTTCATTATTGGTCAACCAGCATTTGTTCAACTCCTATTATATGCTTTATTTAAATAAGGTAAAGAGATTGCATCCCTTTCAGTTTTCTTTTGTAATTGTAAAGTGATTGGGGAAGTATGGGGATATTGGTAGAGACTTCCAGTAGGCTAAGTAGGTAAATAGTAAATATGTAAAAGTGTAAATAGTAACTCTTTCTTTTTTGTCCAGCAACTCTAAGGGTCTTCCTCTCCCAGTTTGTTTGTTTTTTTTAATTAAAGGAGCCATCCCTTGACTCACTTCTTAAAGAATCCTATTCATTGAATGGGCATTGCCTCACTCAAAGTGAGAACTTGAAAAGGTCTTAGCTTAAAAGGACCAAGTTCTCCTACTACATCATGGGCCATCTCCAGTCATCCTAATGAATATCTGGCCACTGGACCCAGATGGTTCCAGAGGAGAAAGTGAGGCTGGTGACCTTGCACAGCCCTCCCTCACTCAGATCAAAGTCAATTGCAAGTCATGTCATCATCTCCCTGATGTCATGGTCCTCTTCAGGAACAAAGGACAAACCACAGTAAACTAGAGGCATCATTCAGTAAAAATACATATATACATATAAACATTATTGTTATTATTATTGATTGATAAATTGATATGTGGAAATATGCAAAACATTAGTCTTAATTCCTGCATCTGGAATTGAATACTGGAGAATTAGCCTTTTTTTTAAACACATTTTTTTTTGCCCAATTGCATAGAAAAATAATTTTTACATTCATTTTTAAAAATTTTGAGTTCAAATTATCTTCCTTTCCTCCCCCCTTAATGAGAAGGTAAGCAATTTGATATAGGTTATATATGTGTAGTCATGTGAAACATATTTCCATTTGTCATGTTGTAAAAAAAAACAGACCAAAAAAAAAAAACCAACCCAATAAGAAAAGTAAAGTTTTTTTAAAAAAGTATGTAAAACAAAGTCTTCTCTAGGCTTTTGTCTCTAACGATTTATATTCTATTTAGTCTTTCAAGTTCTGAAATGAAGTGTATTTTGGAGAAAGAATAGTCAACAATGCATTAGGGTTTGTTGGAGCAATGGATTGTTCTCTTTTTTACATCCCAAGATAACTGTTAATATATGTTAAACTAGTTCAGGGTTTTGCTTAATCCTTCTATCTGTGTAACTTTGGACCAGTCACTTAACCCTGTTTGCCTCACTTTGCTTATCTGTAAAATGAGCTGGAGAAAGAAGTGGCAAACCTCTCTAGTATCTCTGCCAAGAAAACCCCAAATGGGGTCATGAAGAGTGAAACATGACTGTAAAACAACTCAACAACAAAAAAATTCTTAAACTATTAAAATCACTGTTATAGTAATAACAATTTTAAAATAGCTCCTTCCCCTGAGTCCGAGCTATTGTCCATGTCATGAGGGGAATGGGGTGAACAGTAGAGACCATACATTCCCTGAGACTGCTGTAGGAGCTGTAAAACATCAGCTAAAGAAATGAAGACAAGACTATTCTTATTCTGCAGCAGTACTAAATTCCAACAAAAGTGGAAACATGCTAGCAGTTATAGGCAAGAATTTCATGCTGCTTTTTGTCAATGATGTCCTTAACTCTAAGTTGCCTGGATCCATACAGGCAATTGTAAGAAATAACATCATCCCTAAAACCAGATTAGATGAAATAAGAATGGAAATTGAGGAGTTACTTTAATCTGAAGAGGGAAAAGACTAAAATCCTGAAGGTTTTGAAAATCTATACTTAACCCAAGAACACTTAATGCAAACTCCAGAAGTGCCAATATGTGATGAAACAGATGGCAAAAATAATACTCATGTCTCAAGTGATTTTGACAAGAATATGGACAGACTTAGAATGGAATTTTGAAAAACCCTTTTTGAGTTCCGTGGAATGAATTAAACTGACAGACCAATTATATCAAAATAAAGTAATTCAAAAAAGCTGATTTTAGGACCTGTAGGCAATACTGTAGTTATTAATATAGCTAAAAAATATAGCTGTGGTCATTGCAGTGTTAAAGAACTTAAGATGAAAGGTAAGGGCAGCTTGGTGGCACAGTAGATAGAGCACTGGCCTTGAAGTTAGGAGCGCTCCAGTTTAAATCTGACCTCAGACACTTATTAGCTGTATGAGCCTGGACAAGTCACTTAACCCCAGTAGTCTCCAAAAAAAAAAAAAAAAGGCAAGGTGGTGCTATCTGGGAATTATGCTTAGGACCGGCTATAAATACCAGCAGCTTAGGAAAACTATTGAAGCTCTAGAGAAAGACTTCGGAAGATTAAATCAGTGTCTAGCCCACAAAGTAGTAGGCAGCTAAGTGGTATGGTAGATAGAGAGCTGGGCCTTGGAGTCAGGAAGGCCTGAGTCCAAATGTGACCCTAGGAAAATCACTTAACTCTGTTTGCCTCAGTTTCCTTATCTGTAAAATGAGCTGAAGAAGGAAATGGCAACCACTCTAATATCTTTGCCAAGAAAACCTTAAATGGGATCACAAAGAATTGGACACAATCGAAAAACACCACCACCACCACCGCAGAATAGTGAATTTGAACACCATATGCACCATTTTAAAATAATGAAAAAGAAACCTATGGAATAGAATCTAGAAAATAAAAGAATTTTCAGAAATTTTCAAGATCTTTGATCTACAACTAAAAGTCAAAAGGTCAAGTTGATACAAGGGAGAAAAAGCAAGGAAAGAAACAACAATTACATACCTATCAAAAAATGGTTTGAGAAGCAAAAACAAAATTAGAAAATGAGAGCCCTCAGAGAAAGAGGATATAGAAAATTTCTGGATGTCTGATGTATACAGTTGAAAGTTCAATAGTTGGATCAAAAAAGAGAATTTGTGTGTAATATAATGATTATAGAACCATTTATGTTTTTGTTAGCCATTAATGTTAAATGAAGGAACTACAGATTTTGCAGGTAGGTAGCACCTGGAATCAGCTACAGAAACAGTTATAGAAAGATGAACACTCCCTCCTCAGAAAGAGGCCTGGTGGATATTTCAGCGCGCATAATAAGGTTAAAAATTTAGAGAAATGCTTTTGGAAGAGAGAATGCACAAAGCAAAGTAAAAACTGTCAACAGTTATATGCCACTGGATTCATTAGATATAGCTGAACGAAGACTGACCGAGAAATGGCTACTGGTAGCCATTTTTGTGCCAGATTATACTGATTCTACAACTGAAATTCTGTTCTCTGTATATTCCACTGCCTACCATTTGACACCAAATATGACAAGGACAAAATCCTCTGGGACAAAACAGGAGGTTGGCTGACATGATCATTTCCTTTCCTGAGATACAGAATGGTGGAGTATAACATGCTTGCAATTAGGAGCTAGGGGATCTGGGATCTAGTCCCAAGATTTAACCAGTTAACCTCATATTCCTCAGACCTGTTTTCTCATCTATAAATGAATGGGTTTAGACAAGATGACCACAAGATGACCTTTATAGTCCCCTTTTTAAGTTTAAAATGCTATGAATTTGTGGCATTGAATTGTTCCACCACTGCTCTTCTTCCTTTTTACTGTTTATTTTTCATTTTAAAAATAGATTCATTTTGTTTTTATATCACTTTCATTTCTGAATATGTTCCTCCCTTCCTTCTTAGCCAGTGAGCCTTTCCTTGTGACAAAGATTAATTTTTTAAAAAATTCAACAAAAACAATAAACATGCCCGCCACACCTAGCAGCATGTACAGTATTCCATATCCATATTTCTCTACTATTGGAATGCAAAGAGGGAGATGTATTCTCTTGTCTTGGGGCCAACCCGGGACATCAGTTATTCTTTCTTTTTTTACATTGTTGTACTCGTTGTGTATATTATTTTCTTGCCCCTGCTTAATTGACTTTGTGTCAGTTCATATAAAAGTTCTCACAATTCATAGTATTCATTGTTTTTTATGGTACAATAATATTCCGTTATCTTCATGTGCCATAATTTAGTAATCCATTCCCTAGTCAAGGGACCCCCACTCTGTTTCCAATTCTCTGATAGTGCCAAAGATTTTCCTTTGACTATTTTGGTATAGATGGAATCTTTCTGTCTTTAACCTTTGTCGGTTTTATGTCTAATGGTGTGATCCTTGGATCAAAAGACACAGACATTTTAGCCACATTTTTTAAAGCATAATTCTAAATTGTTTTCCTGAATGGTTGAACCAGTTCACAGCACCATATCAGCGGTATATTAGCAGGCTACTTCTCCACTGGCATCTCATTTCTTCTTCTTTCTTTTGCCTGATTTCAGCACAATGAGAGTATACAGTAACAACAAAAAAGATCACCAATGACTGCTATATTGCCAGAATATGGCAAATTGTATCAATTTCAGTTCAATTTAATGTAACCTTGCCACTAAATAGCTAATGTCAGTCTGTCAAACATTTATTAAGTTCCTACTATGTGCCAGGTACTGTGTTAAGTGCTACTGTTTACTTCCTTCCTTCCTTCCTTCCTCCCTTCCTTCCTTCCTCCCTTCCTTCCTTCCTTCCTTCCTTCCTTCCTTCCTTCCTTCCTTCCTTCCTTCCTTCCTTCCTTCCTCAATCTAGTTGTATTATATGGATAATACAGAAATATCTCTTTAGAAAAATCCCATATACAAAAGTTGATATGTTTTAAATAAATGTGTTATTATTCAAACAGAATCATGTCTGAATCTTTGTGATCCCATTTGGGGTTTTCTTGGCAAAAATGCTGGAAGTTTGCCATTTCCTTCTCCAGTTCATTTTACAGATGAAGAAACTGAGGCAAACAGGTTTAAGTGACTTGTCTAGGGTCACATAGCTAATAAGTATCTGAATCCAGATTTAAACTCAGGAAGATGAATCTTCCTGACTCCAGGCTGGGCACTTTGTCTACTGTGCCACCTAGTTGCTCATTAAACAAGTGTAGTGGGGTGATTATTAATATTAATAGCCTTTTTTCTTTACTAAAAATTCACCATAAAGTTCCTCTAACAATCAAAGTCCTTTAGGAAATTTAAAATATGATTCAGTTTATTGAAATCTGATTTACCCTAGTTTGTTGGGAACAGATCTAGTACCTTAAAGGTGGCATAGCTGTGGTTAAAATTAACCATCTTAAAATACAGCTAACTCCAGATGTGTGGTTAAGTTACCTGACTACCTCCAAGTGCAGTCTTCTACTGTGCACATAATTCCTTCGTCCGTGTTTTTTTCTCCTTTAACTCAGCAGTGATAGTTGCTTGCTTCTGGTTCCCCTTCATATCTATCTATTCTCATCTGGCTTTGATGTAGATTAACTATAACCTCATCCTGTGGATATTTCTGTTGATGTTATAATTGTTAAATATACCTGTGAATACCATAATTTTACATGATTTGTTTATTGTACTGGGAGAAAGAATACTTGATATTGGAAAAATAAGTAAATTATAAATTCAGGGGTCACAAATAACTGATATTGTTTTAGTCTGGTTTGCATCTTTTAAAGGCTCTATTAATAAAGTATTATCAACATTCTGCTTCTTATTTTTCCCCTTCTGATCTAAAAACAAACAAAAAAACCCTTTGGTGCTGTTGCTGCTTATTTTTGGAAATACTAGAGGGTAAAGGTGAGCCCTTGCTTCATTCTGAAGTGTGTGCATGAGAAAAAATGCTTTGGTGTTCTCCCCTTTCATCTCTGCATGGTGGCTTGTTCAAGCAGTATAACCCCCATACACCCTGGGCATGTGTGCATAAGTATTTTTTCTGTGGAATGTTTGTATTTGTCTTCTGAGAATTATACTAAATGGATAGCCTAGTAGTCCAACTTTTTAAACTCTGTGTGTGTGTGTATGTGTGTATGTGTGTGTGTGATGAACTTTTTGGAAATTTGGTGAAACATATGAATCCCTTCTCAGAATAAAGTGTTTAAATTTGTAAAATGTAATATGGAAGATTACAAAGAAAACCAATTAAAAATTTTTTGAATTTATTTAGCATTTAATTTTTCCTCAGGTACATGTAAAAACAATTTTTAACATTTGTTTTTAAAACTTTGAGTTCCACGCAGAATGAAGCAGTCTGTTTTCTCTTGTGTTTTGTTTTGATTTGGTTTTTCTAATGGTATCTCCCATTTGTTTTAATTCATCTATGGAACATGACTAACATGAAAAATGTGTTTAATC